>NC_134369.1:39410000-39637500 GCF_035582795.1 Mycteria americana
ATGGAAAAATCACCACTAAAGACAGTCAAGAAGTTGGATTAATGAATATTAAAATGTTGTAATTCATGCTGAAACAATATTCTACCAACTTTTTCTGTGTAATTTAACTAAAAAAAACAAGCATAAGTGGTATATAACATTTCCTTGAATGGGACCCTTAGGCTTATTCAGCTGAGCATGTTTAGCTTGCCAAGTTTAAATATTTTCAGAACTGATCCTGGGACTGAGAAGCCTTCATCACAGCACAGCATTTAAAATGATGGATGTGATACATATTTAATACAATAAAATGGCCATTTATATGCTCATACTAGGCACAAGGGAAATCCTTGTAGGAAAGACTTCTAAAATCAAAAAGGGGCCTCTTCTCTCATTGCTGTGCAAGGAATTTAGGTACCTAGCTCCCGTTACTGTTGATGGGTGTCACGAGCCCAGGTCTTCCATGCGTCAGTGGAACAATACATATTTAAGGGTCCAGTTCAGCAGAATGGAGGTCCTGCACATGTTGAGCTGCAAGAGATTCCACAGGTTTCTCCCGTGCAGCTGAATGATGGGGGAGAACCACAGTCCAGGGCTGTCAGGTCATGCCTTCAGCCAAGCAAGCCTTCACAGAGTGCATCTATGTCGTCCATTCCCCAGCCATACAGAAAATAAGGACATAGCAATGATCCCATGGAGCTCCAAAGAACGCTGCCTGAATTTCCTGACTTCAGTTATGCCCGGCTGGGCACCAAGATTTCCAAGTAGCTAGGAGCCCTATTGTATGGCTAGGCAGTCTTTTGTCACCTCAATGGCACTTAAGGAAAATGTGGGAGAAGGGGGGTGTGGAAAAATGACCCCAAGTTCATTAACTGAAGTTTTCCAAGAAAATGTATGCAGCAAAAAATAAGAAAACTAAAGTGAACTAACAGCAGCACTGTAACAAAACAAGATCGGGGTAGACAGAAGCAGGGAAAGAGCAGTAAGAACACACTACATGCTATCTAAACACATCTACAGCGTCGGCAAGTGTGGTTGGTTTGGTCCATCAAAGAGATGGCCACGTGCAACTGCACAGTTGTTATTCAGTCCTTTCAGTTTACAATTAAACATGCCAATTTGAGCTACTAACAACCCTCCTGAATGTGGACCACAGTACCCTTGGGAAGAAGCCTGTAGGATGTTCTTATGCCATTCCCCCCCCACCTTTTTTTTTCAGGGACACACTGAAAGCCCATTTTCACAAACAAGAGTCTCTGCTGAGTTTTGATGGCTTTTGATCAGGCACTAGCCCTTCAGCACTGCCGGCCACTGTGGCAAAATTGACCACAGCAGCATTAAATTATTCTGACTCATATTGCTGGCTGTGCAACTAAGATCCATAACATCTGAAGACGTTTCTAAGATGATTTCATGGCACAGTAGAGAAGGACACCTGAGCCCAACTTCTTTATAGCTACTCGTAATATATGGAAATCCATTAAAATCTGACCAACGTGCTAGTTTTGTATTTGCATATCTGATTAGAAGGCTGTGCTACAGAATCGTCTGGTTTAATTGTTAACATCACGTGTTCTGGCTTAATAGCTGAACTACTACAGAGGATATTGTAACTTTCAGCTCTTGTTCAACAGCTGTTAATAGCACTCATCAGGTATGAAAGACTAAAATTAAAACTAAAACTGTTTGTTGACAGGAAGAATAAATCTCATAAGACCTTTAATCTATGGGCATTATGTTGAGTCAGAAATGATTCACAGACAAAAAGCAGCTATTGATTTTAGCAAATTAAGAAAACCAGAATATGTATTGGAACTTATTTAAATATCCTAAATTCCGCTTAATAGCACAAGCTGCTGGCTCTGCAAAATTCTGGAAATGCACCCTGCCGTTTGTACTAATTGGTGGGAAATGCAGGCTTGTGTCAAAGACAACTAATTGTCTGATGAAAATAGCTTGTTTCTGACATCAGTACGTACCATACCCCTATATCACATGAGGAGGGTTTCAAAAAGGTGTTATATATTGTCATGGTAATTATAATTGGGTTATATGTATCCAAGGTACAGAACCCATACAAGGTGACGGCATAAAAGAGGGTCTTATAAATGAGACTGTAGGGCATTTAACTAAACAATTGCGTGCAGAATAAAGAGCTTACATAAAAGTGTGTACTATGCAGATGTTAGAAACCTGTGTCTCTGAGAAGACACTATTTTGACCATAATGCATTCTGTCATGTGAGATAAAATGCAGAGAACATTTACATTTCTCCCACTCACTGAGCTTCTACCACACGGCTTGCATTTTTCTCACATCAATAGACATCTTTTTAAACATTATATTCATGTCTGTCTCTCTTGATGGCAAATAAAATTCAATAAATAAAATACTTTATGATAAATATGTTAGATTTAAGAAGCAGTTGTGATAAAGTGCGCAGGTTTTCAAAAATGATTTGTTGAAAACAAATAAATTTAACAAGACATCTACACAAGCTCAAAATATATTAATATATTGTAGATGATGCACAATAACATAATGACCCAAAAGAGCATTTGCACAGTTTTTCACACTGCTTAACTTACTGCTAAGTAAGACAAATAATCAACAGAACTTGGACCCACTGCCTCTGTGGATCAGATCAACATATGACTGCTGCAACAGCGTGACTCGCCAGGGCATTTCAAACCAGCCACAGTTACAGATAGCTACTGTATAGCAGGGGACATGTTCACTACAAAACCATCAACAAGTCTAGTGTCCCTCAGAATATGGTTATAGATTACTAAATATTTCTATCAATACTGTAATGCACAGCACACTCTTTTGCATTCACCCAACCAGATTGGTGTACTTGGCAAACCAATAATTTGTAATAAAATATAATTAGTGAGTACAATTTAAATGTCCTACTGTGCTCCTGGTAATCATCTCCTTTTAGGTAATTTGAAATTGCACAGTTAATGTGTATCATCTTAGAGTTAAACAAATAGAAGACTTACTGCAAATCACCACTTCCTCCGTTTCTTTTTAATTTTTTTCTTCTACCTTTTTGCAAGATGTCTATTTCTCATATATTATTCCTAGCTTTCATTTATTTTTGCTTTTAAAAGTGTAAAGCATATAAAAAGTAAAGAATCTTGCTGTATTACTTATTTGCTTTTATTTGATTTTCTACTTATTAGTTCCCTACTTTTTTCTTAGTAACTACTTTAAAAGAGTGGTTTTAGTGTTTTATTATTATTTCCCTTATGGAACTGCCAAGAAAGTCACAGAAAATGTGCCTTTTGGGGGTTTTAGAAATGCAAAATAAGAAACAGCCCACCACCAATTCAGGGAGCTTAGAATACAGACAAGACAAGAGAGTATTATTATTATTATTTACTTTTTAATGATGAAAACTAAGGCACAGAATGAGTAAGCTATTTCCATAATGTCACACAGAAGAATAAAGTGAACCCAGACCCCTCAATTCTCAGTCCAATGGCTAAACCACGTCAGCCTTCCTGTAATTTTGAGGATATGGATCCTACTCCCCAAAACTTGACACTCAAATATACACTTTCATCTCTACATGTTTTAATCAGGGGGAAAAGGCTACATACGGAGACCGAAACAATTGATGTAGGGTAGCTACATAGGTTTTACATTTAAGTTTTTAATAAAAAAAGAAAAAATACCTGTTTGATCACATAAATATGCAACCCCACTGAAGTGTCAGGATCTCATAAGCACCCACCACCCCAACTCTTCACTTTCTTCGGGCCATGCAAGGCAATTCTCTTAAACCACAGAATGAACATGTCCCATTTCAGATCAGACCAAATTTGCATGGTAAGTTGCACAGCTAGATGGAGGAGCAGGCTGAGGGCAGACCATAACTGCAGGAAAATATTAAGGGTTAATACCACTTCCTTACTCTCCTCTTAATGTAATGTCAGGCTGTATCTGCAGGCATGCTCACACTTGTGAACTGGGGAGAAGTTACAACGGCAAGATCCATTGCTATAAGAACCCGTTCCCTTCTACCTGCTAGAGAGTGAGAAGGGCTTTCTCAAGCTTCAGACAGGCATTCCCTGTTTGAAATGGAGCTACTGCCGCCACATCTCTCAGCTTCCTCAACAAAATGCAGGGCAGTGTTCTTTACCAACTAGCGAAGACAATCGCTCCCACGTTGCTTCACATTCATCGCCACGTTTGATCTATGTGCATCTGAATTATATATTGCTCAAGGGCCAGCCATCCGCGGCAGGCTTCACCATTATCCAAGAGTTAGTTCTACCTATTCCAAATGTGCTGCTTGATCTACTGCCGTTCACAGGCTTACCATTGCTCACTCAAGGACCAAATAACACCGGTAATCTTATCACTCGATGCATTTGTCTCTGGAACATGTTCACAACTGCCCTAATTCCATGTTCCCTGCTAGCACGCAGTTAAAATGCTTCTCAAATAGAAACTGTTTTCTTATGTCACAAAGGACAAAGCACTGTTTGACATCACAGTATTACTACGCTGAATTTGCTTAGACTTCTTGCAGAATAGTTTAGGTGTAGTTGGCCATGCCTTGGGTCTGGAAGCTATCTTAAATGACTGCTCAAAATTGCCTTCAGCTCAATTTTTGTTCCTGCAGCAATGTCAAGATTAGAACTTTAACACAATATATTAAATGTCAAGCCCTTCGCATCACAAAATTGACTTTAGAACACAAAATATTCAGAAAGAAATTAGCTTGTTGGAAGGTTTTATATTTGTCTTCTGGAATATAAGCCTTTGATTCTAACTTCCAAATTTTACTTCATAGGCACATGAAATGGAAGATGTACACTTTAAAAATACAAAATCCCTAAATTTCAGACACTTGTTACATGTCATTCGGTTTTATTACTTCATACAAAGCATATCAAGTATCATGAGATCCATTATGAATCAAGAGTTTGGGAGCAGTGGTCTTGCAGGAATTGTGTCTAACATGATATTCTGAAACTAAGAGATATCTGCCTGACATTTTAAAAATATGAAAAAAGTCTGAAATTTATATTGAAGCTCTTTATATGGGCTAGACATCTACAGCACTGAAACAATGTAACTTCTGGGTAGACTGCAGAGGAATAGAAAGGGACCACCAGGACTGGAAGATGGAGGAGGCATTTTGATCCTTGCAGGAGACTGAATTAAAAACACCACCACCATCACCACCACCACTGTGGGCAATAGTTATGCTTTAAATTTTGATAACCTATTTTAGAATATTTCTTCTTAAAAACCCCAAAACTAATGTTCCTATTAAGATCACACTGAGAAACAACATTTTATTTTTTAATTAAACTGTTTTATTCTTTTGCTTGGAAAAGAAAGGTTAAGCTCTTTTTGAAATATTTCCCCCTCCCAGTGAAAAATGGCTTAATAATTATAATCCTATATTTGGTGGTGAAGCTTAAATGCAGTTGCCCAAACTTACAAATTATAAATTAAGTTTCTGCTCAATATATTTCTACATTTTTTTAATGCTATAAAAACTTCATATGCTTCAAAACTGAAAATAGATATTTTAACATTTAGAAAAGGCTCTGCATATAGTTAGCAATCATTTCTTAATCTTGGAGACAAACTTGCAATAGTGTTAATACTCATGAAACTCTAATCATTACAAGTTGCCCGATTAGGCTGACTAGTCCCAGTTTTTTTAAGGCAGGTTTTTCTGATGCCTCAGTTGCTCCCTATTGAAGCTCCATATGCTTCTTTGTACTATGATGTGCAGGTAATGGAACCAGTCTCCTCTACAAACAGGATTTCTGGTTAGAAACTTGTTTCCTTGCCCTTGCCTTTTCAGAATCCTGCCAAAGAGACATAGAGGGAGTAGAGTGGGCAGAGGAGGTGATAGGAATGGCAAAGGTGATGTCTACCTAACCTATGGCTCTTTTATGTGATTGCCACTCATTCTGCCCTGCCAAATACCTGCTTTCAGAGAAATTCAAAGAACAGTTATAGTAGAAGTCATTCCCAGAAAAATTGGGGTTTAGCTAGTATCCAGTGAGCTTAGCAAGTGGGACAGTAATAAAATCACAACCAAATATTTTGTCTACAGGAATACACACACTGGACAAGCTTTAAAGAAGCACCAATGGTAATTGCCCCCATTGAAACTAGTCCAAATTCCCACTGTCTTCCAATGGGACTATAAATAGAGTCATGTCTCGTCCTATTACTCATTTTAACCTTCTTTTAGGATAACTATTACTCCTTTCATGATTACTGTCATTTTGATTACTTCAGTGCCTTGGAAAAATAGTCACTTACCGTGACTCTACTCTGCTATGTCATGTCTCAAAACAGAGACATTTTTTTTCTATTTTAAGTTTATAAATCCACTAGGACACCTACACTTAGCTATTAGCCATATAATTTGGTTTTGTTTACATGGTACCGAATTGTACTTTTCAACATCTGATGTTCCTCATGGCAAGACACGAAAAATTGTCCGCATTTAAAGGTCTAGTCTAGGACTTGGATGACCCCAGCTTCAGCTCCCTAACATGCCGAAGACAATTCAGATTAGATAGACAAAGGCATAGGATAACTTACAAAAATATAGTCTTTATTGCAGGATCTAAGCTGATCCTGCAGTAAGTCTCCATGAGAATGTCAACAGGACTTCTGCAGACACATGGCCTCTGTTGCTCCCTCCCCCTGGCTCTAGGAATCCTCTATTTCTTTCTGAACAGTGGCTCTGTTTCACCAAAAAAGGTTACAGAATATTCTGGAGCCTTGTTTCTAGGCCTAATAACAATAGTATTGTCCTAAACGGTAAACTGAATTTGAGAGATCTACCACATCAACGTTACTACCTCTTGGTCAAGTGCTCTGTCTCCTGAACTATCGTATAAACAGGGAGTCTTGGCACAGCTATGACACCTGATTTTTAGTGTAAACAGTGAGCATGTTTTACACCATAAATATCTTAAAACCTTCCAGAGTCTTGCATGAAATTTTACTACAAAATCCACGAGGCAAGTCCCATAAGACTCCGGCAGGTCCTAACAAGCAAGGTCTTTAGCTTCTCCCCTTTTCTGCAGCTGGCACTCCTTTTGTGTCTTTGTTACATTCCTCTTAACAGGCATCCGGAGGCAGCAAAAGGAAACCTGCTCATGCTGGAAGCACCCAGGGCACTCCCAGCCCTGCCTGCCCCTGCCCAGCCTCCCCCGGGGCTCCCCGCACCCTGCCCATGGCCCCGGACCCCATGTCAGCCCACGGAGCAGAAGGGAGGCAGAAGAGGGCTGACAGAAGTGAGAGCGTGTGGCTCGGGGAGCCCAGGACTGAAAGATCTTTCCCTGAAGAGGCAGAGAGACTGAAAAGCAGACGCTGGACTAGGAGTTACACAGAAGAAGAGACAACCCAACCCCTGCCGCTGTCGGAGGGGGGAGATTTCTTTGCAGGCTCTGTCTCCTTCTGAATTTTCTTTAAGTTTGTTCTTCAGGTTTATGTTCAAGTAAAATCTAGCTTTAAAAGGGCGGTGGGGTGGGGTGGTGGTATGTTGCTGTTGCTGTTGTGTTTTAAAACAACCCTTTTTTGGCACTTTGGGGTGTTCACTTAAAGGAGAAGGTGCTGGCAGAAATCCCTGACAGAGTCAAGGTCCTGTTACACCTCTCAGACCAAGAGCTATGCTGTGAAACAAAGTTCTGCTGAGTGGTTATTCATCACCCCACTCCACCCGTGCCCAGCACAACCTGAGTTTCACTTTGCATCCCCGTGGGCCGCGCTTCTGCTGAACTTCTCCCTCTTCCATCACATGCTGCACCCTGCAAGGGAGCCTCGCCTGTGGCCCAGTGCACCAGTTTGCATTTCACCTTGTAAATGCAGAAAACTTACTTTTATGGTGGAACACCACTGTGATCCAATGGAATATGCTTTAAGAACCACTTAAAAATGTGTTTTAAGCTGGAAAAGAAATCCATCAGTTTTGACTCTGGCAAGACCCTCCAGTTATGTCAATGAAGAGTTTGGCCTGCTTAAGATCTGCATCTTTATACAGACTTAATAACCCATAATTTGTGGGAACATTTTCGAATTACAAAAAAAGTCACAATACTGGCACAAACATCTTCGTGTTCATATTCTTAAGGTCATATTAAAATATGTTGCACTTTCCTGACAATTTCTTGGAGACAAAGAGGTTGTCAGGGAAGCTTTCTACCCCCCTGGATTGTTATGCAAATAGTTAAAATATTGAAATGAATTTAAGGAGTTATACTCTAACACGTCAGTCCTGTTATAATTTGGAGACAATGAATAATAAATTCCAGACAAAGTGAAGGCAGCTATAGAAGTAAACTAAAATAGGAAAATTACGCCCACCAGGCATTTAAATTTAGGAGCTGAATAAATTATCCATACATTAAAAGGTTCATATATTTCAAAGAAAGCATAAAAAAATTTAAAAAATAACTGAGAAAATGTAACAAAAAGCAGAATAATTCCAAATGTGATCAAAGCTGGTGTGGAAACCTATTAAATGGATATCCTTGTTGCACAAAAATTATACAATACTACTTTCACAGATCTATTCTTTTAGCAGATATTCACTTAGGGCCTCTGCTGTTTTATGAAATGAGTTTTAATCTGGTATACTGAAAAAAAATCATTAAAACTAAGATTTTTATCCCTTCAAATTTCTATTGCATTTTTTCATCTTTTGGCACAATGGACATTTATTGTTTTTAATCAAGTGTACTCTTTTATCTGGTATTCTTCCAAAAGGACTTCCATATATTCTTGTATGATTCAGTTCACTGCATATGCTATTCTTACAAATCTATTAATTAAAAAGCCCACTCAGTGTATTTGATGAAAACCAAAAATACTTCAACGGTTTTCTCATCACGCTGAAAAGCCGATTCTCCCAACCGTCATCCAGGCCCTAGTTCTAACTTCGTACACGTAGCACTTTCAAACATGCGCCACTGCCACAGAGTATCTGAACTCTTCCTGTCCTAATTTTATAACAGATTTTGTTAAAAATATCTGAGCAGAGCTTCATGTTTTTTCATTAAGGTGGCTTCAGAATTGGGAATAGAGGAGATGCTCTTACTCATGCTAAGACTTAAGAAGAATTCTGCGAACAAATTTTTTTAGATTTCCAGTGAACTGAACTAATGATATATACTTTCAAGTGAGGAACAGACTCATCACTATTTAATATAGCCGTTTAACAGAGATTGCATTACACTTCCCAGCTTCAGCAGGGATGCGGTTCTTTGTAGCTCATTCTGAGAGAATGAGCACCTTCGAGTGAATCCAGCCAAGGTAATCGATGCTGGTACGACAGGGACAGTAACATAGTTTGGTAGTTTTCTTCTGTGGGCAGTAGTGTTGCAGAGTAATGCCCAACAGACTGCAAGCCTGTCTGGTCACATAAAGGCGGATTTCTGAGACGGGCATGAAAGCATTTTACCATCTTACGGAGCACTGACAATATCTGACTTCACTATCTGACTTCTGAGAAGCTCTTGTGTGGAGGTACCATGTCAGAGAAATAACAGTGAATCTGTTTGCTTCTTGCAAATGGCTCCTAGTCGTGACATTTAACTATGTGATCACAGAGAAATGAGGACTAGCTCCATAGAATTGTGTATATTGGAAGATATTTCATACTACGAAAAGTTCAGGTAGCAGACACATGAGTATTATTCTTGAAACAACTGATTTCACAATACCAGGAAGCTTTTTTATTTTTGTTTGCCATACCGTATGGATTTATTGCTCTAAATTTAACCAGTTTACATCCTGGGCACTTCCTGGGCACCTTCCTATGAAGGAAAAACATGCCCCCAAACCATAGTTACTCTGCAACTATTCTTCTGTGCATCCCCGTGTGTGTGCAGTAAGTGTGCCTCTGCGTGAGGTAGCTTATTCCATTTGGAAAGCCAGTTGCATTGTATCCAGTGTGTTTTAAAGAGATCTCCCAACGGACTTAATGCATAGTAGTTTGAATGCGGTAAATCTAAGCCTCCCTTACTGCATACTTATTCCACGTATAAAGGCCACAGTAGAGCCACAACTGATGTAAGAAGGTCAAATCTCTGTTGAAAATCATTAGCGGTTCATCAGTGTGATGTGGCCCATTATTTATAACATAATGAATATTAGCTAAAAATCATTTGAATAGCACGTTACTTATTAACATATTTAAAGCTATCAGTGCTCAGCGCTACCATAATTTTGGGGGTATAGCTCTGAAATATCCAAGTCTTGCTTGCTGGTGTGGAATCTATGGGCAGAATAAGAATGTTCCAAAGGGCTGTGTTCTTTCTGAGGATCAATAAACACATACAAGATTCACTATCAAGGAAATTTTATGGTATAGAATCCAGACAAGACTGACATATAATGCAGCAATTTATGCTTCTTAATTTAGCTGGTCAAGTTTCATGGAAATTTGTGGGTTTACTATAAAATGATATAGCTAAGGAATTACACAGTAGTAGGTCACCAAAGAAACCATCCTTTCTGCCTTTGAATGTGTCCTGAACTTAGGTCTTTTGGGATATGTAGTTCAGTCACTGATTCGATATTTGTAACGTGTTGCTGTGACTAGTAAAATTCAAGTATTTCATTTTGTGAGAACCAGTTCTTTACCTGCGAGTTGCAGCAGTGCAATTACACTAGCTCTGGGTGTAGGGATTTTTGCCTGATGATTCATTCATCTTGGTAAGAGTTCTAATGCAGACATAATTATATCAGCGTGCCAATTCCTACAACGTTAAAAGCTTTCCCACTCCTAACAGGAGAATATTTTTAAAAAATGGTTGTGTCCCTAGAAGTGCCCTTTCTTTGGTGATTTGCAAAAGTAGGGATGCATCACCTCAGAGCAAGTTAACAGGGATGAAATTATCCTTTATTGCCTTTGGGGCAAAAGTATAGAAACTTTAGGCCTCCAAAAACCTAAACTCTGACTCCAAAACTAAGCTTCACAAATGCAAAGAGCAAAAGGGGATGTGTCCTCTGGCTGTACATGGCTACTGCCCCTGTCCATACACTGGCCACCTCAAGTTGCAAAGGACCATGGATTTGTAGCTGGGTTAGGAGAGATTTGGGACACATCAGGGTGCTTTTCTGAACTGTGACAGTAAGAAAATGCTACATTAACAGGTGGAAGGAACCATCCAGGCTTTTGCTGGAGGATTAATGAAAGCTGCAAAACAAGGATGATCTATAATTTCCTATCTAAAGTGTCACGCTAGATATTTGAATTGCTCAGAGACAAGGATCTTATATTCTCCAAAAGAGAAATTTTATATTTTGGCTAATATGTAGGGTCCTTTCCAGGAACCTGATGAGCCCTAGGAAGAAACTACAGGTGACTTAGACATGGGGAATCATCTTTGCATCTCATAAGGCCAGACAGTTTCAGAATTGTGAGTTGTACTGAAGAAATTATTGATCGATAATTCAGAGAAGTTAATGAAATTGTAACACAATCAAACCATAACCCTTTGCAGCTAGTATTTTTCTGCATATTCAGCATACCTTATTCTCCACTTTCTGATGTATGGGAGCAGCTAAATAGTATAAATCATCATTTTACTGATCTAAATGAATCCTCACCAGATAGCTTTAACTGTTTTAACTACGCTGGCATAGTACAACTCCAACTTAATCCCAGTGGATAATTGAATAGAAGACAAGTTTTAAAAGGATAAAGAAGGGCAGATTTTAATTTTTACTGATGAAAGATGATGGGTGAATTCTGCAAATCAAAGAGCTGAACACTCAGGGTGCAGAAGTTTGCTTTGTATCTTATTTTCAGCTGAGCCTAGAAATAAAAATAATGCTTCTTTCTTCTTTTTTTTAAGAAAAAAATGCAAAAAAGCTCTATTTTCCTCCGAAGTTATGTCATTTCTTTCATATGTATCTTTTCTTTGTTCAAAAAAAAGGCTTTTGCCTTTTGCCTACATGCCTGATTTCCAGTGCCATACGTCAAAATCTTACAGTCAACTTTTGATTTTATTGCCTATTCAGTACACATGAGAAAAACAGCAATTATTTCAAGTACAGGCTTTGTGGATTTTTTTAAATTTCCATTTTAAAACCTTTTACTCCAAATCCAAGCCTTCCAAATTTGGCAACACACTGTATTTTTTGATGTCTTGCAATTAAATCATTCTGATTTCGTATTGTCATGAAATCAGCCACTTGGAGAAAATATGTAAGAGTCCTGATTTGCCTTTCTGAATCTATTTTTCACAGTTGCAAAGTCCTGGTCAAATAAATTTAATTACTGCAGCAGTATGTAACTAATTTTATGTAAATTAAGGTGTTAATGTTCTGAATCGCATTCCTGAAAATGGTCTGTTTTCTCTTGCAGCTTTTCTTCATTAATGCCACAATGGAAATCTAAAAATTAATTTCTACAAGACTAAGTGTTGCTCCCTGACCTCTAAAAGAATTAAATTTATAGATAGCCTTAATGGTCAGCTGACACTTCTCAGTAGCCCACCCAAATAAATCAAGACCCCTGCCTGCGTGCCAACAGAATGGGCTAATGTGAATTCAGGTTTTTTTAAACATCAGATGATCTATGCAAGTTTTAGTCATGTTGCTGGGTACATAATTATTATAATGTTTTAACCTCTGTTTGTGGCAGTCCCCTAACACAAGCAGAACTGACACTTTAGGTTATCAAGAAAATACAAGATTAGCAGAATGAAAATAAGCATAATCGGAAGCCGTAGGAATACAAAGTCAGAAACAGCCTTATTATTTGACTAGGAAGGTTAAAGTAAGAAATATATTCATACATACACAGGATATGCAAATCTGAAAAAAGGTAGCTAAGACCTCAATTTCCAACTACCAGTTTCCTCACTTTGTCTGTCATAATGTCAGATTAGACTTGGAGAAGCCATGATTATTTTTTTTTAATTGTTCTTGCAGGCAGGTCCAGATTGGTTCTATGTTAATTTCTTTGAGACATATTATAAATTATCATCTGCAGTGTTAAAATAAACTGTGTCGTGTTCTTCAAACATTAGACAAGAAATTATGTTGGATTAAATAAACACAACCTCTACTGCTACAACTTTTCTGCATATACCTATGCTTTATACAAACAGGTTATCATATACAGGAAGGTAATTTTTCCAACTTACTCCATCAGTTTAATGCACACCCCTTGCATCATCACTGTAGAGGTGAAGAGATGAGAAGAGACACTTGCTTTGTATTTCTAAAAATCCATTTTCCAAAGAAGTTTTCCTACCCCGGTTATTTCACCCACACAGGACATGTTCCTCCACTTGTCAAAATCTATGAAAGTTTAGTCATCGGCCTCAGTGAAAAATCTGATGGTTTTGCATAGCCACATACCCCTGAGAATCTCACGGTATTGTATAGTAGATGTTACCAGTTCTCAGAAGAAAATTGTGTTCTTCCTAAAAGATCTCAATCTAAGATTAATATATGAGAATCTAACTAATTTTTTAAAATAAACAACATGAATATTAAAAATTTAAAATCCAGACTGCCAATACAAAGAATCTTGAAGGATTTAAAAAAAAATTGAAACAAATTTTGGCAGTCCAGATTATCTTTGGTTATGTAAGTGTGATTAATAATGTTATTTGTATTTTACAGCAATGTAGAAAAAAATACATATATAGTTCACTTTTTTCCCACAGTGTGCAGATATTTAGGGTGATTGATTTGGGCATGCCTGAATTCCTAAGGATCTGTATCTCTCTTTTATCCAGCATGACTTCAAAATAGAGGTCTTAAATTCTCCCAAACCAGTCACTTCATGAAACTGGCTGAAACTTAAGAGTGACTTAAGCCAATGTATTCTAACAGCAACAGTCGTGCTTCTGAGCCATACAGGTTAATGAGTTACTACTGTGCCTCAGCTGGGCTGAGGTGGCTGTTTATTCACTCTTTGTTTGTGTCAAACACAAGGTAAAACACATTAGGTTAAACTTTAATGAAAGAAGGTTATGCTAATGCACTTTACTTTGGATTTGCCAAAGGCTAAGGCTTCACATAGTACCTCTTAAAGCAATGGTAACTTGATCAAACGGCTAAGCCCTAAATAACAGAGATTAAAATAGAATCCAGCCCCCCTGATTTCTAGTTCCCTGTTGTAATCATTGAACAAAATTCAGATTCATAGATTTCAAGGCAATATTTATTTGTGCAAGGAAGTATGTTGTCAAAAAAGTTGAGTAGCAATGAGCTTCATTCGATCTGTATGTGCAGTGAATAATCATCATCTCCCCCTTTATATTATGTCTTTAGAAATCGAGATCTGGGCCTTCATCCACCTTCATATGTATGTCTAGACTTTAAATAAAAATAAACTTCTTTTGAAAGCCAGGGCAATTAAGCCTTGTGTATACAAGCCACTGGAAGGGAGGTAGTACTTGTTGCAAGGTGATATGTGAAAAGGAGTAGCTGGAAAGGCAAAAATAAAATAAACTGGAGAGCAGTCATGAATAAAAGTTTCCCTTTAAAAGCTATCAGCAGGCCTTCTGAGAAACAGAAGACGTATGGATCAAATCTACTTCAGAACTGACAAGAATTCTGGAGGAAAATACCCTTCTTGCCAGCATGGAAACTTATATATCTCTCAACAGGGAGGAATGGGAAAAGCTCACAAATCCATATTTTTTTGTGGAAAAATTAAAGAATTTCCAAAGACAATTTCTTGATCTGAAAAATTACAAAAGTTGTTGAGTTTGGCTTTAGTTAGCATATACTCTACTGCCTGATTTCATTTGAAATATTGTTTCTTTCATCTACTGTTGAGAAAAACTATTTCTATATATCAGAAGGCCTGACAAAGTCCATTACTAGATTTCAGGTCCACATCATTCATCCATACTCGTCTAAACTCAAGGAGCCAGCATAACCACTACTAAGTTAGTATTCCAAATCTCTGTTTTAGGCACACGTTTATCAAAAGTCACAATCAAATCAAAATTGAAAGTCAAGGTTCATCTCCTGGTTTCTGATTCAGTAGATTTCTTGTACAGCTGAAGACGTGTAACATATTCTCAGCCAGCCCTTTCACAGAATCACAGAATGGCTGAGGTTGGAAGGGACCTCTGGAGGTCATTGGGTCCAACCCCCTCCTGCTCAAGCAAGGCTACCTAGCGCTGGGTCCCAAAACCATGTCCAGATTACTTTTGAATATCTCCAAGGAGGGAGACTCCACAACCTCCTTGGGCAACCTGTGCCTGTGCTCTGTCACCCTCACAGTGAAAAACACATTTGTGTTTTTCTGCCTCTGGTCCTGTCACTGGGCACCACTAAAAAAAGCCTGGCTCCGTCCTCTTTGCACCCTCCCTTCAGATATTTATACACATTGATAAGGTCCCCCCTGAGCCTTCTCTTCTCCAAATCTAACAGTCTTGGAGCCTCTCTCAGCCTTTCCTCATAGGAGAGATGCTCTAGTCCCTTAATTGTCCTAGTGGCCCTTTGCTGGACTCCCTCCAGTAGCTCCATATCTCTCTTGTACTGGGGAGCCCAGCACTGGACACAGCACTCCAGGTGTGCCCTCACCAGTGTTGAGTAGAGGGGAAGGATCATCTCCCTCGACCTGCTGGCGACGCTTCTCCTAATGCAGCCCAGGACACCCCTGACCTTGTTTGCTGCAAGGCCTCATTGCTGGCTCAGGTTCAACTCTCTGTCCACCAGGGCCCCCCAGGTCCCTTCCTGCAAAGCTGCTTTTAAACTGGTCGGCCCCCAGCATGTAGTGGTGTATGGGATTATTCCTCCTCAGGTGCAGGAACTGGCACTTCCATTTGTTGAAATGGATGAGGCTCCCGTCAGCCTATTTCTCCAGCCTGTCACGGTTCCTCTGAATGGCAGTACAACCCCCTTTCCTTTACTAGTATGGCAAATCTTCCTCCAGATCATTTTCCTAACCTGGGATTTCTTACAAGTACTTTTCCCTGCAGCCCACTCTCTCAGTTTCTGCCTGAAGGGAAGCTGAGCGTAGGAAAGGGTGTTCTTGAAACCTAGATTCTCCAGGGGCCAATTCATCCTTTGACACCAGGTAACATATGTGTAGTCACACAATATATTAAATGCACTATAAAGCAATAATGTTTGAAATTGTTTTTGCATCTAGTGTGAACAAGCCAGACCCTTTTGAAACAGGTATGAATTTAGGAGGACTGGTGCAGTAACCCTTTTTACCCTTTTTTTTTTTTAGGTGGCAATGCAGAAATGCAGTTTATTGTAGAAGGTAAAATCTTGATAAATGAGGTCCCGTCTGCTCTATAACTCTATTGGACTTTGCACAGTGAGTTTCAAATGAAAACAGATATGCTTCAGCATTCTTGTTCATAGAATCATAGAACAGAATCACAGAATCATTTAGGTTGGAGAAGACCTTTAAGATCATCAAGTCCAACCGTAAAGCAGACACTGCCAAGCCCACCACTAAACCATGTCCGTAAGTACTGTGCCTACACGTCTTTTAAATACCTCCAGGGATGGTGACTCAACCACTTCCCTGGGCAGCCTGTTCCAACGCTTGACAACCCTTTCGGTGAAGAATTTTTTCCTAATATCTAATCTAAACCTCCCCTGGCGCAACTTGAAGCCATTTCCTCTTGTCCTATCGCTTGTTACTCAGGAGAAGAGACCGACCCCCACCTCTCTACAACCTCCTTTCAGGTAGTTGTAGAGAGCAATAAGGTCTCCCCTGAGACTCCTTTTCTCCAGGCTAAACAACCCCAGTTCCCTCAGCCGCTCCTCATAAGACTTGTGCTCCAGACCCTTCACTGTTCAGTATGTCCCTTCTCCGTAGTGCCTTATTATTATTACAATTTAAAGTAGTGGCACCTAACTGGCAGAGTCAGGTTATACTCCAGTGTGCTAAACAAACATAATAAATGACATGACAGTCCCTGCCAGAACACATGGACTTCACCCTGACAGGGCTAGATCCAGTGAAGGAAAAAGCAATGATCTATTCTGACAAGATTCTGGAGATATTTAAAACAGATGGAAAACCCTAGACTCTGTATGAATGTTCTCCTTAACCGACTTGAATCAACATGAGGCAGCTTATTTCATACGGGTTGCTGTACAGAGCCAGACCAACAGCGTGGATTTCCATACCAAAGTCTCATGGACAAATATGTAGATCCACATACCATGAGGCAGTGTAAACACTTATTCTAGGAGTACTTGACTTGCCTGGTTTTATACTTTTAGTGGCACTTCCTGAAGTTCACAGCTAAGTTGTCTGCGTTGTCCAGTTTCAAAGTGTGTCTAATGACAAACAGATGTGACCTGGTCATTCCAAACTTTTAGTTGCCTTTGGAAAACAGATACAGGAATTATGGCTGCAGAAACCAAAGGCCACACTCTAGTTTGGAAGCAGACAGTCCTTTCCTGGTCTGCTGAAAAAATAATCACATTTCAGACTGCTATAGACTTTAAGTTGTGATTACTATTTTCTGTTACACAGAAAAAAAATTTTAAAATGAACTGCTATAAAAATATCTTTAATTAACATGCATATGCCTTGCCCTACTTAGAGCCACACCATGCACAAGGATGTTCCCTCCTTCCATCAATATGCATAGTCTGAAAACCCAGCCTGATACCAATATACAAGACTGACTTACTCTGAATTTCTTCATATTTTCTTGCTCACATTCTATGTAAGGTATCCAGCTGGTCATGGACAGACTTAGTCTTAAAATGTGGGACATTATTTGTAACTGACTACAAGTGTAAAGCACTGCTATTACTGTTTGTTAACATTAGGGAAAATATGTATTTATGACTTCATACTGATGCATATGGTAAGTAAATATTACATAACACAATATTATATGCATTAACAGTATATAAGACTGAGAATCTTTAATAAATTTGCCTGCTTTGATACTGAAACAAAGAATTGCTATTATGAACAAGAGCAAAGCACCTGCATTTTTCACTGAAAAAACATTTTGCATAATGAATTCTCTAGGTTCTGCTATTGTTCAGTGAAGTACACTCCCATGCAAAGAACTGCAGGATGGAGATTTCAATAGGAAATTAAGTTAATTTATGACAACAGTTAAGTAATAAAAGAAAGGCATATGAAAAACACAGTAAAACAGTGTCTGAGCACCCTGTCTTTCAAAGAAATGAGACTACAAGGCAGTACAGTGTTCTGTGTTTATTGGGATTCTGGAGATGGTGACAGACACCAGTGTAAAAAAACGACATTAGTCTTGTCAGTTATGTTAGTCTTCATAGGATAGAGTGTGCACATGCGTGTTCTAACGGATCTAGATACAGTTCTATGAAAATGAAGCCAGGTTTTGCTCCATACTTCTTGTGCAAGACATCCTTCCCCAATGAAACCAACACCATACATTTTTAATTGTCCGTAATAGTTACAATGAGTTATAAACCTTAAACTTTGTACAGACCTTAAATGTCACCAATATTACTGAATGCAAAGTTAAACCAGCTTTCACAGATGAGAAATGCCTTTAGAATAGCAGTAGTGGAATTTATCCTACCAGATGAATTTCTGTTATATGATTGCAAAATGGATCTATTTTTTTAAACGGGTAAAGGGAAGGGACAGTCAGTCTGAGATTTACACCTGATTTGTGTTATAGTAATCTTTGAAATTAAGAAGTGTATCCTTGCATTTCATTAAATTCTGGCTAATGAGATAACTGTCTTCCCAAGGAGGGAGTGATGAAGTACTCATGCCATAAAGCATAAATTAATGCTGCAAGGTTAAACACTGGAACTAACTCATGTTTCAACAAAAGCCCCTACCAGCAGTTAAATTAACTGACATAAATACCATAAAATCTGTCTTTATTTTAGTCTCAGATGATGCTTCTTTTTACACCCCTGCTTTCAGTTTGTATAACTCATTTTTGCACATTATTGCATGCATCATTTGCCGTTTAAAGAATCAGCTACAACTGAAAAAAGATTTAAGGAATTAAATACTCAGGGAAAAGAACCTGTAGGTATGAGGAATACCCCTATCATACTGTATTTTGCCAGTACTCTTTAAAGAAAATACCGCAATAGACAACCACAGTTCAAAGAAACAGTTAATTATGTTGAGAATAGACGAAAGAAATCTACTTTTTCAGCTTTTTGATAGACATTTTGAAAAAAATGCTAAAGAAAACCTGTGGTGATAATAGGTTTGATATATATTCTGGCAAAAATTATATCACATTAATGAGGTGGCTTAAAGGGCTCATGCATTTTGTAGGAGGCATTTCAATGTATTAGTATAATTAGCAGTGATGAGAAAACTGTTTGGAACTGAATTACCTCTCACGAGTTCATTTGAGCTATATGAAATTACACCATGCAAGAAGGAAAATTATGGAGCCATCCAGAGAGAGTTCATGCCTGATTTGATCATAGCCACTAATTGGATGATCATTTTCGTAAAGCTTTTCAAATGGTTGACAGTTTCTGCCTCTCATTTTTTTAATGGACTAGCTCTTTATTTCTTGCACTAAGCAACCAAACATACATTTGTTCAAGATTTTGGTGTTTCTACAGGGACCTACAGGTGTAATTGTCACAATCTGAGCAACCTTTGTCCCCTAATTAGCTGCTTTTTGGGGACCCCTGATGAGAGTTGCTGTTCTTGTTAACAATCTTAGAGAATACCTGATGAGTAAGACTCTCCAAAGTCTGATGCATGTCAGCAGACACCATATGACAGCAATTTAATGAAGTTAAAAACTGACCTGATTCTGATGGCTGGAATAGCATCTGTGTTGTATAGCTTTTGATTTCTGTTGGTCTATTTTTTTTAACATGAATTGGGTGTTCTGGTGAAGGATAACAGAAAGGTGAAGGATACAGGAAGGAAAGCTTATTAATGGAAATACTTTATGAGCTCTCTTTCTGTCCTTCCTAATATCCAGTAACACTAAGCAAATTGAAATGGTGCTAACCTTCTTCATATATTTTCAATGAGATGCCTAATACATAAAATACTTGATTTGGGAGTTGTTAAGCATTTAACTCAGATCTGTTTTACTGGCTTTTTATTAGTACTCTGAGCAGTTTTTCTGTTGGTTTTTTTTTTTAATATTATCCTTTCCCTTTATTTAATGCAAACATTTTGCAGTAAAAGGTAGGCTTAGTGTCACCCCAAGTGTAAATTATTACTTAAAAACAGTACTTTCCACAAATAATACATCTGGGTTGCAAAGTCAGGAAGTAAAACAGAAAAAGAAGAGCTTTCAGTTTCTTAAAAGAAAAATGGAACAATAAGCTTAAGAATACTTTACCTCAATGATGAGGTATAATTCGATGTGGATAACCCTTCCGAAGTACACAACTTGATGTATAGTATTTGTGTGGACTGTTCTTGGAAATTTTTTTGCAGCGTCTTGTAGGAACAGAGGCTCTTTCTGACTTTCTCTATTTACTAAAAATTTTCATAAACCTTCTAGCAATCACTTATGGAGAGAACACTAGCACTTATTTAGATGCTATTAATAGGTAAATATAGATTTAAGCAAAAATGTTATCACATAAAGTATTCTATTTTCATATAGTTCTCATGTTCTATCAGACTTTACAGAAAGATATACAAAATGTTATTTAATACTTTTAAACTTTATTACATTCACTGAATTTCCTGCAGTGAAGAGACGTCTTCACAAAAAATCTGAAGTCTCAAAGAAATCCCTAGAAAAACAGTGGTTTATAAATGTCTCTTAATTGAGTCATGGTTTGAAACACATTGTTTACAAGAATTTTTAGTAAGATTCTGGTTAGCAGGTTACAGATTGCAATCATACAAAAGTCTAGAAGAGACTTACCACTGATTCAATACAGGAAGAACATACGTGTTCAGAAGTATGTTTGAAGAACATATAGACTACGCTAGTGCCCTCACAGAAAATATAACAACAGCTGGTAGTGCAAATGCCTTCGTTTATGTTGTTCCTCCCTCTAATCCAGCAGACAATTGTTCTAGCAATGCACTCCATAATCCTTTGGCCACTTTAGTGTTGAATGTCACATGGAAGACAAATGCAGCATGCCCTTTTACATCTCATAATAATTAATACAGGGAATTCACAAAAGTTAGAAATACAGAAAGGTACCATTAGATCATTGAGGTCAAATGCAGTGTAGAGCCCCCATTTCCAAATGAAATCATACTCTTAAGGACACATGTCAATGGTAATAATATTATAAGAATGTTCATTTAAGTAACTTTCTAGAGGGTGTTATCAATGTAAAGTAAAATTATTGTCAAAGATAAAAGATTATTTTTTTTAACTGCAACCTCATAGTAGGGTTGGCAATTTTTATCCATTATGCGGCAATTAATCAAATAATATTAATATCATGGAGTCTTACAGAAACTTGGCAACATGATACAATTGCTCCAAAAAGCCATTTAGAGATTATTGCCACTTCACAGCTTACCCCCCCCGCCCCCGACATTCATACCACTGCTCCACTGCAGTTGGGTTGGGTTAATTTTTCAGATGCAAGAATCATGTGTCTTTTTGCACGTGAAACTGATTGTTTTTGCTGAGGAAACTTTCAACTACCTGAGGGTACAGAACAGTGTTGCTCTGCAGATTCTCTACGCAAAAAAAAAAAATCAACAGAATCAAACAGAATGTTGAAGTTAAGGTTTTCCTAATGGGAGAGGTTTATATGTTAAGCAAAGCAAACAAAAGCTCTATGGCAGATGTTTATTTCATTAAGAAATTAAAGCTGGCAGGTCTTCGGTTTGATCATAGCTGTATTGGTATAAACACCATTTCTGTAAGTTGTATTACTTCAGCTTTTATGGTTGAAATATAAGAATTCTGCAAAGATACTTTTGCTCATCAGTCTCATTCTGAATGTCTCGAGTACTGTGTACACATAAGCAGTTTGGGAAAGAGTTGTCATTGTTTTATATTTTGTAACCCTGGCTGTTTATTCTTGTAGAGAAAACATACCATAATGATAATGAAGACGATAATTAGAATAGCAATGAGACAGGGTGAGGATTACAAAAGCAGCAGGCTCAGACACTGAAACTTCAGAACCTTGTTATTAACCTCCTTTCTAAGAAGTGACTTGATATATCAAAGTGTAAAATACACACAGAAATCAAAGTTAGGGAAGGTTTGTTTATTTCTGAAGAACAGGTTAAATTCTTCCCAACATTCATAGTGTGAAGACGGTGTCATTGTAACAGGAACGGGCCTAACGCAACCTTTGTAGTCTTTCGGGGGGGATAAAATGAAATCAGTAGGCAGAAGTGGGGCAGAGGCCTCGGATGTAAATGATATAACTATACTTCTAAAATATAGATTCAAAGGTGGCCATGGCCATGAAAGAGGCATATAGTTTGGAATATTTAGCACATCGTTTCTCTGAAGTACATATGGCCCATGCCATTTTCGTCAATGAGAATTAAAGTACTGTAATTCCCTTTAAAGGTTAAAAATCAACACATGCACATTTGTTGGAAGATACAATAACAAACAGACACTGGCAATGCAGTCCCTGTAATCTATTAATATAAGGCATTGGAGCGCTCTAATTTGTGTGAAATAGTAGAACTCCCCAAGGATGACAGTATAGCCACTGCAAATGTGTAAAGTACACCATCCTTTGTCCAGGATTTGTCCTTTGTTGGACTTCTGGCTAGCACTAAAATCTGTCCAGTAATATTTAAGTAAAATTTTAAAATTTATTGCTCAAAATTTTTCATCCTAAGATTATGAATACAAATATCTTTTTAATGATATCTAACTTTTCTTTACTTATTCTTCATGATAATGAGCTTCCCTGTTTCACTATTTTCACCAGAAATGCGACTTGTATCTTTGTTATCATCACAACTCTAAGGAATGCAGAAATTAATAGCAATGAGATGGTAAATGGCCCTCAGAAGCAATCCGTCAGACTTCAAGTCATTTTATTTATGGGAGATCTTTAAATAAACCAGAGAAAATAGTATCTTGCTCCCTGGGAATATCTTTCTTTTACTGAGAAAATTATTTGCCTTTTTTTTTTAATCATCGTATTTAATGGGGGTTGGAGGGTAGAAACAGATTCCTTGAAGTCAGCAGTAACTCAAAGAAATATCCTGAGAAAGACTTCAAGCAATTCCCTAAGCAGCCTGACCCAGGATATTAGCCCTGAAGGTTTTTGCACAGCCACCAGTTTCACCACTAGTGGAGACAGCTACCCTTCCAGATGTTGATGTTGGAAAAAATCTGTTCCCAAGACTCAGCATCTGCTTCCTGAAATCAGCTAAGTCTTCTGTGAATTGATAAGAATATTCAGCAAAAGAAAGCAAAGAAGAATATTGCTTTTTATAGAATAAAACCCACAACACTGGCATTTATGCAGCTTTCTTTCAATGACAACATTCAATTCAATAAAAGTAATGCAAAAGACCTCTCAAATTTCAAAGAATGTCAGCTTACAGGTATTAAAACATGGGTATACAAATTAGGCCAAGAAAGTCTCAAAGATATAGTTGTATACATTGCAGGTGCTTTTTACAACTTAAAAAGCTGTATTTGAAAACTCTGAATTACTGAATATATGGGATATTTTGCTAAAGGAATACACTTTCCTTTTTTAAGGTTAGGCATTTTAAAACCTCATTGAAGTGAGGAGGTGGGCAAAATGGGTATGTTCATTTTCCAGTCAGGAAATTTATTGGATAGATATTACCTGTTCCCCGCCACTGGTCAATTTTATAAACCAGGTACTTGACTGTTTTTCTAAATAAACAGCAAGTGTATTCGTTTTGCTCATTTTTGCATATAGAAAATGGCCTATCACTACTTTTTCCAAAGATTCTGCTACTGGAGACGTTATATTATCAAGTCTAATATCTTCCTCACTGAAAGGTGCATTACATTTAGCATACTGATCAGAGGGGAAAAAAAATTGTGCACTGCATTATTTTTAGCCCAACCAGCGAAATCTCGAAAATTTGTGAAATCTAATTCTCACAGCAGACAAAGTCAAAAGTGATAAAAGGCAACATTCATCCCCATTAATAGCTCCAGTGACTTCAATGGAATTACAGCAAGAACAAATTTGGCCCGGTCTCCTCGGCACGACAGACTGTTCACATGTGCTGCAGAACTCCTTCTGGGTCTGTGCCACAGCTCTTTTTTTCTTTTTTTTTTTTATGTAGACAAAAACTTAAAATGAGGAAATAAGAAGGGAAGGATCTACTCATGTGATCAGGTACCTTTTTTACACATTAATTAGAATTTTCTTCTGGAACAACAGAAGGAAACAGTGGCTATGTTTAATTGCTTGCAAAATACCAAATTCTAGCAGTTTGAGTGTTAGAATCCATGGCACCTATGGACATCTTTGCAGAAGATTAATCCACAGAAAGAAACAACCACCATGGTCTTCTTAATACAGATGTTATGTTGTCCTGCTCGTAATATTCTAGAGCCACTTCTGAAAAAGATCTCAAAATTCCTTCTATAAAACAGAAAGAAAGAGGATTTTGTCTTTTCATCTCATGCAGTTTGTTTGCCTCATGTATAAAGCCTTTGCTCAGAGTCATGTTAGATATTCTACAACTGTTATTGATCTATGGGTTAAACTTCTTTATTTATCCCATCTCAATATTTTTATGCTAACAAAAATGCCAAACTGTTGATCAATGACCATAAAAAATTGACCATGACTCCAAGTGTTTGGCTTTTCAAACCTTCGTTAGCTCTCAATGTTGATCTAATATTGAGTAATGCCAGGATCTAGTCAGGAGGAAAAAAAATTGTAAAAATTGCACACTTCTAAACCTGCACTATACTTTCTTCAGACATTATTATACTATTATAGAGTAGTAACCATTCTTGCATAAGCCCAGATTCAAAGATTACTGAAAGCAATTGTATTTCTATCGATTTTCATGTGCTTTAGAAAAAGCCCTTAAGTAGTCAGACCTTTATCATACAGTTTTTAGTAGAAGTTAGTTTCATATGCTAACTGCTACAAGGTTTATTCATGCAAAAAAAAGAGCCTTTTTGCAAACATTTATTAGCTACAGTCAAGAATCAACTCTTTCCTAGTCCAACTACATATTAAAAACCCTACTCAATTTAAAGCCACAGGGAAAGTAATTAAATGTAACAGACACTGCAGCTTCTCTACAAAGATACGAACTATGCTCTGTGAATTAGTATCCTTGCAGATACCTAATTTGCACATCAGTTCATACTTAAGCTGATGTTTATATGTGTGTCTCACTTTGTCCTTTGCTCACCATATATAACCACATCTGCATTAAGGGATGTTTGTTTTAAAACATGAATATATAGTGGGATATCGTTGAGTCCCCATTTTATATACATTTTTTTATAATCTTTAATATATAAATTGTATAGTTATATTACAACATTTTACTGGTTTTGGCTCTTGGCTAGTAACATGTATTCTCAGAGTAGCTTCTGGTAAGATGTATCTCTGAAAGCTCCAAAATAAAAAGGTCTAGTGCCAATGTAATAGAAAATAACTGCATTCTATTGCCAAGCTTGTTTTAGATCTCTTCTTCCTTTTGATAGAACATTCTTGGGCACAATATCAACAAAATTATCTGATTATGCATGAAAATCAGGTTGCATTTAATCTTCAGACAACATTGCCCTCATTGCTCTGTCAAT
This sequence comes from Mycteria americana, assembly GCF_035582795.1. NCBI lineage: Eukaryota > Metazoa > Chordata > Aves > Ciconiiformes > Ciconiidae > Mycteria > Mycteria americana. Next base: position 39,435,641 of record NC_134369.1, read on the forward strand.
TCAAAGGCTCATCATGGTATCACCGAAGAAAACACATAGTGGCATTTCCATTAAGGATTGCGAATGCCGGGTCTGACAGTGCATTGTTACGTGCAGTTTCTGATACAGTTGCCCTGTTTGTAACTTCTCTGTGCTTCTCTGCTTTAGCACTGTAGGGTGGCAATATTTTTGCTATCATCTCCTGTTAAAAAATATTTTACAATGTCTATGTTGCTTAGAACAATTTATAAAAACAATACTGGGAATTATTTAAATAATTTTAAGTTTTTGGGAAAAAAAGTGTTTTCGATTTGTGCTCACACTGAAGTGATATTGTCATTCAAAGCCTCTGACATTGGACTAGATGAAGGGGCTTCTTGTTTTCCTTCCCAGATTCACCTCCAAAACACCATTGACAATGGACATTTCTAAGCCTGGCCACAGCTTCCACGTCAGACATTTGACCAACTGGCACTTTCTAGCAGAGGAACTTCCGCTCAACATTACTTCCATTATATGATAAAGAAGATTTACAAAACTAAGCATTACCCATTTTTAGTCATGTAGGCCTTCATACGTGCCTTCTTAATTTGATTTCATTTTTCTCTAGGAGTGTATCTGTGTGTGACCTTTGGCTCTTGGCTGATGTGATATATACTTGTTTCACTTGATTTGTTCCATGAGACTTTAGAATACCTGCCTAGCTGAATATTTTTTTGTGCCTTTGCAAGTTTTGGGCAGTATCTAAACCAGTCTCAATATTTCCACTGAAAAACAGGAAGTTCCTGATATATCCTCCAACATAAGAATCCCTGTTTCAGCCTTCCCTTAACTCATTCCCAGCGCCTTTTCTGTCTCCTTTCCCTGTAAAGGAAGGCAGGAGATCTCCTGCATGGTCCAGCAATGCATCCCGAGAAAACTATTTCTTCACAAGCCCATGCGCAAACTCACCTTCTGCCCTTTTCTTCTGCTGTATTTTCTGTCCTGTTGCTCTCAAAAACTGCTCTTCAGAGAACTCTCTTGTAAGTTGGAGGATTTTCCATTCATTCTCTAAACAGATTCCCAGCAATTGCTTCCGTGAAATAACCATACAGTTACATACATAAAAACAATTCTAGATCTTTAAAACTTATTACTTTATTTACTAATGCTATTCAATATTTTTTACTCTTTCATAGTGAAATGAGGACCTTTAATCAAACAAAAAGTGTGCTTATGAATGGAATTTCAGTGTCGTGGCAAAGACTTCCCTCTTTCTTTTCCACAGCGATAGTAGCAGGACTTTTATTCAGTCTCTTCACTTGGAAAAGACACCATTACCTAATGAGAGGGCACCGACAAGAATTCCACATTCCTACTGCTAACTGAAATCTGCCAAGACTGGCTTGCTTCTTCGCTATATTTTCTCTGCCAGAATTTTCCTGATTCTTTTTCCAATTCTTCATGAATCTATGGTGAGAACAAATGCAGAAAAAGCAGCATAAGGAAGAGGCTTCAGCCTTGCTAAGATTTGGCTTAATTATCATGAGTTTTCCTTTTTTTCATTCACCCTCCTGCTCCTTCTCCCCAAAAGTACAAGTTTTGGGTTTTGAATATCTGTCTGTCTTTGAAAATATTTCAGATCAGTTTCAAGCTCCTCATAACAGTTGTAAGAATTAGAAACTTTCTTTTTATTTCTTGAACTGAAAATTGACTTCTTCAGGCCACCCTTCAAGCTTAAGTGATGCTCTCTACACCGGAGCTCAGTTGCAGTAACTGTAGAGACTGTGGCTTTAGCAGAACTCTGATGTTTTACCAGGCTAATATTTAACATCTGCATATTAGTGGTGCTGAAAATATAGGGCCTACCTAGAGACTGGGACCAAGTGAAGGGTTGCTGTGAAAGACATACCACGTTTTTAGACTCAAGCAATTCCATATAACCCTAACCCTCTGTAATGTTACCTACATAGAAAGGTACAATAATAAAATTAAGTCACAGACACTTTTAAAAAGCTAACCTGTTCCCAATATTCAAGGTCTGTTAATTTTTCATTTCAGAGAAAGTGTTTTTAATCATTAGAAATACAAGTGAAAGTCATGGGAGCAGAACAGAAGCAGAGTCCCCAGAGACATCTAAATGACAGGGAGATAAAGTATTACTTATACTGAATATTCTCAGTTCACTCAGAAGACAAGGGCCACATACTCAACCTATGTAAATAAGCATAATTCAAATGAAGTCAATGGTGATACCACCATTTATACCAGCTATAGCTGTAGCTCAAAATACGCTCCCCAATTTGTTTATCATATACAGATAAAACCTCCTAATGTGCATTTGTAACAGGAGGTAAAAATCAATAGACACTGTGACACTAACTACACACAAACACTGATAATGCAATATATTTCTTTTTTCTGCCTGGAAGCACTTAAGAGAAAAAGGAAAGCACTTAAGAATATTAATCATTTGTGGACCATTTCATTACGCTGCAAATGCTATGGTGAAGTGACGTGTGAGTAGCTTGAAACTATTGCATATTATACAATGATTTACCATAACTATGCTCATATTCTCTTTCATTACTCTCTGCTTTCATAAGCATACATTTTTAAAAGGTTTACAATGTTTGATTTGTATTTAAAAGAAAAATCAAAACAAAGCATATGTCTCATTGTGTTTGCACGTCAACAGTACTATCACAGCAGAAAGATTTGTGCCCAGTGTTTACTGGATGGTGTCACATGCTACTACTTTAACTTACAACACCATGTGCATTTAGCTGCCAGAATCAGTCCTTTTTATCTAGGTGCCATTGCCACAGAAGTATAACAGCAGGAGCTTCAGCTATGTCTCGGGCTAACATATTCCAATAAATAGTAATACTCTAGTAGCATGGGTGTCATTCTTATCTGAAATTTAGGCTACATCTCCATGAGGAATGTTTAATGCCATTGATATTCTGGTTTCAGCTATGCTATTGATAGCAATGGTGAGAACACCTAATCTTTCAAACACAGAACCACATTTCAAGCACAGTTATTACTAGTAAGGCTCATTTTTTAGTCCGGAAGAGGCAAAGCAGAAATCTAGGCATCCACATCAAGCAAAGTTTGCATAAGGTATCTAATACTTTCACGAGCACCTTCACAGTCATTCTTTGCCTGCCTTGTGGTTACTTGTCTGTCATGTCCAAGCAGTTTGGTCAGAGCCACTGCTTTGACTTGACTGCTGGACCTCAGCAAATCCCACACAAATTTCACTCAGAGAAGATTTCTAAGTACGATAAGAACAGTAAAACTGTAACATGGCATCCCTATTTGTAAGCAAAGTAATAAGTTAGCCTGGGCTTGCTATACTAGACAACAAAGACAATATTTTCCCTAGAGAAAAGGCTAAATTTAGACAGTTGTGACTCATGCACTTATTTACATTTCTACAAACCCAGTTAATAAGGTATCTTTATCTTCTGCACTGCTCTCTAACTTACCCCTGTCGAATGCCAATTCAGCGTCCACACTGTTAGACAGACATGCATTGGTGAGGAAATGACTCCGCACACTAAACGGTATTTAACAGAGAGCTGGAAATATTCCCTCTTTTTCCTGTGGGCTCTTGGATTTCAATTCAGTAATTAAGGAACAGTAGTTGGAAACACGTATGGGAGTAGACCATTCAGAGGTTTTACCAGGAAACCAAAGAGGTTGCACACATTAACACCAATACTGAATATCCCTGTTTGTTCTTTTACACACTTTGAGTCAGTATCAATAGAGCTACATCGTCTGCTGGTTCAAACCTGGCTCAATGTGCCAGGCGTGACATGAAATGCAAGAAGGAGTCAGTACTACTTTTGTTTTGTTTTTTTTTTTAATTCTGTTGAAAAGAATACTGTCCATACAGGAATGCAAGAATCATGCAGCTGAGAAACGCCCCATGCAAGAGAACTGGGCAAGAAGGAGTGTAGTGCTGTAGCACAATGTTAAAGAAGTGGGAAGTGGTGGGTTTTGTTCTTTCTTTTGTTCAGCCCATCAGTTTCAGCACCTGGAAATCTTTAAAGGTGAGTGATGAAGTACTGCTGCTGAGTTTTTGGTATCAAAGCTGAGTGTAAAAGTAGAATTTCTGAATTGTTTCCCCACCTAAGCTGATACTTAGAAGGTAGCTGATTTGGAATACAAGTCTCTTAAGAATTCAAGTCTCTTGTTGTGTTTCACCTTTGGTATTTAAAATAAACATTCCTCATCTCTATGTGGCATTCCACTGCTGCTACTAACAGAGGGATAAAAATCAGTGGCAGAAATGTAATGATCTGAAATTAAAAAGCCTGCTGTAGAAAGGGTAGGATTTTGCACAATGTCATATATTTAAATATAAAATAATTGGCATTTCAGTTCAATTACACAGCTTTTTAGTCTAAGAGAGCGCAACATCCACAGGAACCAAGCAAAACACTTATTTTCTCTATCTGAAGGTCAAGTTAAAAACCCTGATTGCCATTGTTTTGATTTTAAACACCTCCTTGCCCCCCAAAAACCTCTCAAGCAAACAACAATTATTGTACATTTGTGAAGTTTTTATTGCTCAAAACCTTATTTACATTTCATTATGGTGAACATGAGCGGCTCCTTGAACGAGGGCTCTCTGAGATTCCATTAGATTATAATTCATTTCATAGACATTTTTAAAACAGTAGTGAGATAGTTGCAACATCTGTTATTTTGCCCAAATCCATTGAAGACTCTGTTGAATGAATGGGGTGCATGACAACAGAAAGCCAAGGTGACAGGCTTAGATTAAACTAATACACCAACAATAGTATAATTAGTCAAGTACTAACAGCAAACCACACTTGTATTGAAACCTAGAAATAGCTGAAAGTAAAAGGAAATCCCATAACAATGCATTGGTTTGAGAATAGCAAAGAATGATTTAATGAAAGAATAAACATTCAACATGCATTCACATTTCATGTGAAGTGCTCTTGGCTGTTAAGAGTCAAGAGCTCTTCACATGAAAGTAACATGATTCTAAGTCTTTCAGAGATGATCAACTGAAGGAGCCTTATTAATAGCTATACAGGGCTGTTGCATTGTCCTTCTGAGTCATCTATCCACTTGAATTATTCTCAATTGACATATAAGTCTGCATTTCCCTGCTGCTGCATTAACCAGCCTGAACACAATGGTCAGATGCTCAGCGGGTGAGAAGCAGAAACCAGTTTACACCAGCTAAAGAACCGGCCCATAACATTCGAAAGCTTTTATTTAGTTAGCTATAAGTATGGAGTTATTTAAATACAATTCACTCTTCTGGTATAAATTTTAATGCTATCTACTGTTCCCTCTCAATGCTGAAAACACTTTCATACGAGTGCAGAATAAACGCCACAGGAGGACTGCATGAAGTAATAAACATGATACATTTTACCTGTAACAGAAGGTACCCCATAGAGAATTTTGTCAGAAATGTATCAACAGTGAGACGACAAGAAACAGCTTCCCAGAAACTGATCATAAAAGGGGCAACCAGTTAGCAGCCCTTTGCAACCCTCCGCTGTTTATATTCCCCAAGACAACTTCTCGCAGGTTAGTATGCCAGTTTAACTGAATAGCAGAAGCTGGAGCCACTATATGATATGAAGGTGACAATTAGGTACATTTATGCCCGTTAATTCTGATTTTTGATGCTTTCTTATTAGCACTGGTTTTCAATTCTTTTTTCTCTTATGGTTAGTTTTTAAGTATCATGCATCAAGGGACAAATTTTCATCTATTAGACTTCAACTTACAACACTACCTTCAACCAAGCAACACCAGTTTTCTCTCCTCATAAGGAAGAGATACCAGACATGCAGTGTAGATGAACCTTATAAATAATCTATATATGAAGTGGCTAGCACTTTCAGTTGCAAAAAACTCTGTGGATTCTCTTTCTTTGCAGCTGGCTTATGATATTTAACAGGGAGAAACTCCTCAGGCTGTAGAAGTGCCACCCCTATGTCCCACTTAATTTCATCTAGTCTTAGCTGACATATAAAATCATAAAAAGGAAAAAAAAATCACCATTTTCCTTTTCTTACTTGCATTAATAAAGAAAATTCTGACAGTCAACCAACATCACTGAAAATCTTCAATGAGTTTTCCCAGGCAGTGGAAGGACATTGCTGGGAATTCCTAAGAGCAGGCAAAAAGGCTGAATAAGAGGAAAAAGGAAGGTCTTCTCCTAATAAGATGTGCACATGCGGTACATGGCTTCAGCACCCTAAGCCCAGAGGCAATGTGCAAGGACGCGAGCATCCACAGCTTTTGGGTGTAAGGGGCAGAAGAGAGAACAGGAAGCTACACTGCAGTTGTGAACTCCAAGGTCAATAGCTGTCCATGCCTTCATTTTTTGCCTGAGATTTCCTGAAGTGTTTGAGCTTTTAGTGGAAAAAACCAAACCAAACAAATACAGACTTCTGAGACAAGATTTGGTTTTCAGGTTTCTGCTTTTCATGCTCTGGCTTTTATTTTGTTTGTGTTTTAAGAGGAAATCATGTATTTAGGAAAAGAGAATAGACAAAAATCCCTTTCATAAAGTTAGCAGGACATTTTAACAGCACTAATTACAGTCTTTAAAACTCCAATCACATACTGCTTTTTCCACTAGGTCCTTGCCTTATTCATGTCGTAAAAGGGCCAAGTCAGTAAATCCAGCATTTCTGTACATAGAAACACTTCATCTTCTTATATAAATAACATTACCTGTGCACGTAATACTCAGATGAGTGCATTATTTTGACTGTCAACAAATTTTGATGCCTACAACAGTCCTTTCCATTCTTTTTCCAAGGTTTTATGGGTCCTGCCTACACCACAGATTATGGGAAAACTTCCCCATCACTGCAAAGATTGCTGCAACATTATTAATTGCATCTTTACTATAGCCTAGGTTCTGATAGTTTTTCACACTTTAACCATGACACTTTAACCATAACTCAGAGCAAGGTTGCTATTAACAGCCAGGAAATACTGGATTTGTAACTGCGGTAGTGTTTTTACTATTGCTGTTGCTGGTGGTGGAACAGTAGTGAGAATTTTTTTGACAGAATTTTTTTGACAGAAAGCTATAATAGGCATACACCTAACAGGAGCTGGTTCAATGCCTTTATCAAGTCTTAGCCCTTGCGGTGTGGCAGTTGTTTCTAAAACAAGGCTATCCATGGAAATATTACAGTGTTTGCTAGAAATACCAGGTACCCAGACCAGGTTTAGTCCGTTGTTCTGGTTCTGACCATGAAGACTTCCAAGTGCTTCAGGAGAGGTATCAGAAATCCTGTGGTAAAACGTGATAAAAGAATTTGCCAGCATGGAAAATTCTCCCTAGTTCCAGTGAGAGTGGTGTATGCTCTGAGATATGCAGATCTAGTTATTTCTCCAAAAGGTTTTCAATTTTCTTTTCTCATTTTCCACCCTTCTAAACCCTCTTCTTCAATAATTTCAAATCACATCATTTCAAAGAACTTTTTCTAGATAGTAAATGAATCTAAATAAATTTTTAACCGACATAAATCTCAAACACTTTGGGAAGTAACCAATGATTTTACTACAACATCAGATCTTTGGAAGAAGACCACAGAAGACATTCAGTTCTATTTTTACATATATGTTGTTATTGTATTTGTAGCATTTATACTTAAGTATTTATTTTATATCTTTCTTAATTTTAAAAATATTTTTGAAAATTCACAAACATATTCAGGGATTGACTAAAAAAAATCTACAAGAAGTGAAGGACTGAATATCCCAACAGTCCCATATTGCTAACGTAAAGCGATAATCAACAATCACAGAGAGGAAATAAAGTGAAACAAAGTTAACATAAGTTATAGAAGTTATTTTGCAAGAATTGTGTCAATTTTACCTCAAAATGAAAAAAAAGCTATTTTTCTGTGAGACTTTTCTGGCTGTAACTGAAATGTATATATTTTGTAGGTTTACTTTACTTTCAGGGTGGAATTGCTTTTACAATTGTGGGTGCATGAAGATGAAAATATGGCCCAAATCACATGTGAATTCTTGAGATTAGCGCATCATTTCATGGACTGTTGAACTTGTCTTTCATATATATATGTTCTATAGCAAAGACACAGAGCATCTCCATGTTATATTCTAAATATTCAAAGTGTTCGCACGGGTGGTGATCTTTCCAGCTTCTATTAAACACAATCACAGAGTCACAAAGCTGAAAGTGTAAAATAGATCTGAGCTTTCATTACTGTTTTCTGTCAGAGGTTCTTGGTGCCAGACATTCTGCAGTACCACACTTTCTTCCATGGAAATAGTTTTCCATACAAGGAATTATATGTCTGCTACAACCACCTCCTGGGAATTTTCTTATTTCACAGATAAGTATTAGGTACCAACCCCCCCTTTATTTCATTGATCAGACTTACTGAAAGAAATTAGGTGAATTTTAGAAAAATCTTCAGGCCCTAATCTGATAATCTGTTATGCATGATTAAATTCAGTAGTAGGAAAAGGAGGAAAAGAAAGGTGGCTTTGACCTAATCTTAACAAACATAGCAGAATGCTGTTGAAGAGAAAATAGTCTGTAGTTTTTGCATGTCTCTACTGGCCCCAGAAAAGACCAATCTATACCAGTGGATTTATGTTAATATAGCAACAGGAGGTGGGAATTTTTTTTTTTTACTCCTTATAAAAAAGAACAGCTTTGTTTCTCTTAAATACACATTTCACCGTACACTAGCCAGAGAACTAATTTTGAAGGCCATGGAAAAGAGATGCACAACATCTGCATGGGAACCTGGTCTCTCTCTGGTTTTTTTCCCTTTTTCCCTAATTTGCATTATGTGCAGTGGAAATACAGTACAGTGGAAGACGTCCTTCTGGGAAAATGAGCAAAGAGTCTGTAAGTTTGTATATCCAAAGGCTATTTTAAGAAGGTTGTAGTGAATGGCCGCATTCTAAGACCATCTGAGAATAACCCCAACATGAATTAAACATGAGAAGTAGTTGTTTAAAGTTTTGCTGGTATTGCAACAGAATGTGAATGATTGCTGAGTAAAGTATAAAAGGACAGCAGATTATTAAACACAAGCGAGCTGGCTAGACCCCAGAAAAAAATACTAAACCTTACGAACAACAACAATACAGGCAGATGGTAGCGGCTGCAAAGCACTTTCTAATCAGTGATACCACTTTTATAATACTGCTGTGTGTATCAGAACTTACAATGTTTTGGCTCTGTCATGTTTCCCTCTCTTTATCATTTGACCCCCTTTCTTTTACTATTCTATAGGTATAAGTAGCTGTTCATAATTTTTCCTGTCTTTAATAGAAAAATAAACATTAGGTTTAAAACAAGTCTGGAAGTTACAACATTAGAAACTGAATTATGTCTCAAAACTTGAAAGAACGTAAATTGATTATACAGGTAAGAATATGACCATCACACTATTTCAAAATGATCTTGCATTTCTCTGCAATTAGATCTTTCAAAATATTAAGAAACTCTCTGCACATTTTTGTTACATCTAAAACCAGGGAGACATTCAAAGATAGAGGTGGAGCAGAGGTACCCTTATGCATGCTTGAATAGACTTTAGTGATATGAGGACTTGTAACAACTCACTGCAAAAAGAACTGTGTCCCTATATGGGCAAATAAAAGGAATAAAAACATGTTTGCTTCAGCTGTTATTTAAATAAAATAAGTTTAGATGTATTAAAAAAAGGTGGAAGCTGAAAAATATTTGCATGTCAGTTCCATATCTAGGAAAAAAAAGTCATTATACATGTACTATCTTTCTCAAATGTATTATAAACTCATCATAAATACCCAACTACCCAACACACTCTAACCAATGTATTACTTGCTCTTAATTTCTTGTATTTAGAGAGAGCTTATTCTAATTTTTATAAAAGAATTCTAACATTAAAATTTACATATGTAGATCCTCCCCCAAACTGGGTCAAAACACGTTGACTCCTAAGAGGTCTTCTGCTTCATAAGAACACTATGAGAAGTATCCTACCTTTCTCCAGACCCAAAGTATGGAGGCTGAATATGAAATTTCCCACTGGTGGCAAGCGACAAGGGTAGAATGGGGAGTATGTGGAGACCTGGCTCTGGTTGCTTCCCCACGCTGTGGTAGGAGAGTGGGGACTCTCCTACCTCTGGGGGAGCCCCCCCCAAAGAGCAGTAAGGAGGTCAAGGTCCCTTGAATTTCTTCACGTTAATGTGGATCTTTCTTGTGTTGCAGCTGGAACGACGAGGCGGGAGCAGGGGTTAAGCCCAGTTCTTCCTTCTGCCTGCAAATATCAGTAGCAAAGAAGAATACACCCAAAGGAAACTGGTAAAAAGAAGCATGCTATACTCAGAAGAAAAAAACTTCAGGAAATCGTTCTCCTCCCCTACCATCCCAGTCTTTCTGAATTTTAATGATGAGGCTCTGCTCTTCTTTAATGCTTTTTTCCAGGGCAGCACAACTATTTGCCTTGCTGTAACCTCACAGTAAACCTAAACTGAATACAGTTAATTGTTACTACAGTAAGCCATGTCAAAATAATGACAGCATTGAATTTAGAACTCATTCTTATAGAGCATCTGATATTTATACGTAAGGCTTAGATGAATTCAAGTTCTCTATATTTAACAATCAAAAAGATTTTGTTATGTGTAATGTGCCATATAGTATGAATCACAGATTAAATTACAGATGCACATGGCATACAGTTTAGACTAGTCACCACAACAATAAGTCTATGCTCACTTTTTATGATCAATCAAAATGAATCACCAATCCACTAAATTTCAACTTCTAGCATGTAGTAAGATTGTAATTAAACTAAACTAATTAACATTTTATCCTCATCGTAAGAATGCATTTAGTCTGTTTATGTGGGATTATATATCTACATCTTCTATAGAACATCTGTAGGATCTCTTTTAAAATTTAATCTTTGTTTAAGAGTATTTTCAGTAATAAATATCAAATTGCTTTATAAGACATTATTTACCACTTAAAGAAAAAAAATCTTTTGAGGAACAAAGAAAAATTATACTCTCAGCTAACTCCAGCCTCCTGGTCCAAGACTGATAATTGTTTGCAAACCATATATTTGATATCTAAATCATGTTCAGTACCTTTCATTCATGATTGTAGATTGATACAGTCCTCTCTGAAAAATATATTTATCTTTTGCAACACTCATCAAACACTAAATACCTAACTAGGTTGCAAGAAGAATCTTTAATTCCATCATTTTGCTCTGGTAATTGCTTTTGCTTCCTTATGTTTAACTAGAGTAAATGAACTATAATTTTAAATTTCTCTTGACACTTGCTATCTGACATTGTATAAAACACGAACAAGGTTGTGAATGCTCAAAAAGGTAACTGTAACAAGAAGAGCTTAAACTACAAGAGTATATTTTAAAAGGCTGATGCAAATTCAGAAAACGGTTAGAATTTTATCCCTAAATCAGTTTCCCTGTTCTGAGGTGCCATATATTGTATCTGGATATTTGAGTAGTAACAAAAAAGTTATTTTCAAATAAAGTGGAAACTTCAGCATAACTAGAAAATATGTGTTTCCTCCATCTCTTGCTGTTAGCAGAGTCCCACACTGGGAAGAATCAAAAATTCTTCTTCAAAACAAGGGGCAAGTGACTCTTGCCTCTGTAGAAGACGGTTCCTTTTTAAAATGCCCGTGCTGACATAACATATACCCTAAGAAGGTAAGCATTCTCTTCTGACTGACTTTTTTTAGCCTTTAATTTCACGGGATTTATGTACTAGTCTCCTGAAATGCATGAAGTGTTAAGGCTCTATGGCGGCAAAGCCTTTGTTTGCATACTCAAAAGCAGCTGTACGCGTACGTTTTGCACACTATCACCTGCATATATAGTTGCTAGAATTTACATTGCGGACCTCATTAGGCCAGGTGTTCTCACACACAAAGGGAACCTCTGCAAGGGTTATTCTGAAATCAGGAAGATGAAGGTTTACCTGTGAGAGTTTTAAAAGCTGGCAACAGTCACAACACTGTGTAGGGTACTAAAGAATTATCATCACAGGACCTCAACAACAGCAAAAAAAAATATTGATTAATTTTTGTCAATATTACTTTTGTCCTGAACAACCTATGCTTTTAAACAGGTTTCGTGGTTTGTTTCCGTCTTTTTTTTGGGGGGGGGGAGTTCATTAGCACTTTGAAAATGAATGAAAGAATAAATAATTAAAATAAATACTACCTAGACTTTCCACCAGCTTCTGTAAACAAACTTTTAACAAGTTTAAATGTATTCTGCTTCCAACTGGGATGAATATTTACTGCTTGATTTTAAAACACAGTGCCTAGGGATTATGTTCTCTTCTAAGATACAAACGTGTAGCTCCCACCCTCTACAGCAGAGCTGGCATACAGAGGGCAGAATACACCCTGGAGGATCACAAGGATCATCCTCTGTCTTTACTGGAGGCTTGCAACAAGGAATAAAATACCTAAAATCAGTCTTAGCTGCATAGGTGAAAAAGAGAACATCTGGATATTTACAAAGCCTCAAAGGAAGTGACCTAATTTGACCAACAGTAGTGTAATTATGCTCCATACATACTTAGGGAAGACAGCAGGCATTTTCTGAAACTAAGTTATGGACTACTATTACTAATTAATATTGTCCTTCAGGCAATAGAGTTCTTACATTGTAATTTTTTCTAGGTAAATATTCATTATTAATGTTTGGAACTGCTTAGCCTGTACTGAGAAGACGTTTTTAAATAAACAAATCGTATCTACATTATATTTTTACTGAGACCTTCAAAGTCAATATCTCTTTTTGTGTTGCATGCACAGAACAACTGTGGGGCATAATTTTGATGTTAAATAATGTATGTTATTCATAAACTGAAGTATTCATGTGATAATTAAGGTTCTGTACATGCTGCACAAGAGGAAGAGCAGAATCTTACAAGTGTGCGAAGTGTATGTGTTTATATGAATGAATGAGGGTGGAGATAGAAAAAAGGTAAGAAGTGATCTGCTGGAAATGTCAAGGAAGCTGGGATTTAAAAAAAAAAAAAAATTAATATTCAGCTTGCTGTTTCAGGATGAATATAGGAAGAACTATATCTCTGAAGAGGAGTCCTAAGGGGATAGAGGTACTGGGAAACTAAACGTTGCAGCATCTAGAGATCAGTTCACTGGGTATTTTGAAAGCACAAATTAGATCAATTCTTCGTAGATCAATGCGAAGGCTTACTTAGTTTATGGATGTAAACTAACCTATGTAAAATGTAGATATTTTGGTTCCCTTTGTGTGTGAGAACACCTGGCCTAGTGAGGTTCGCAGTGTGGCTCAGGCCATATTACGCGTGGATTTTCCAGCACAGAAGTTGTCACACAGAAATCCTGAGGGACTCTTCTTTGGCTTAGGTATCCAAGCACAACTAAAGTTTAGCTCTCAAGATCCTCAGTTACTGACCAGATCACCTTCCTTTATGGGAAACTCAGAACCACTGTCTGTTGCTTAAGGCCTTCCTCTTTTCATAGTACCAAAACTCATATTCTCAAACACAGAGAAACATTTGTCCAGAACAAGCTTCATCCTGTAGTAGCTGCTTGCTAGCTCCCAGTCTTTGATCTCCTGAGCCATTGCTTACTCTTTTACACATTAGAGCAGGCAGCAAGCTTAACACCACTTTTTCCTTCAGGGACCAGCCCAGACACTGTACTGGAAAAAGCAGAGGACTCCTGTCCTTCATCCTTCCTATTTTCCCCTAATTGTCAGTGTGTTTTCCCACACGATTCTTACCCCAATATCCCAGGAGCACATCCCATGGCCTTGAGTGCACCTAACAGAGGCAGCCAACAGACACAGCAGTTTGCACAGCAGTTTCCAGGCTCTGCTTCTAGGTCTTGTAGATCTTCTAGGAACATCTTCAGGGATCAATGAATGACTCCTGGGAATCCTTTGAAGAAACTAAGGGTGCCTCCTGCTGCCAGGAAAGGGTAGCTCCATGGGGGCTGTCACTTCAAGGAAGCCCAGCAGCTTCTAGCTGTCAGCTGTTCTTGATGAAAGGATGTTTGAGCTTTTGTTCACTACAAGGCGTGGTCCCCAGCACCTGCTGGGTGCTGGCACATGAGAGGCCTCAACCCAGAGCTCCATGAGGATGCAGATCTCCAGGTCTGGGGAGGTCTGGGGCCTCCCACAGAGGCTGGGGAAGGAAGAGATGGTGTCCTTGCCTGGAGGAGGTGTATGTTGGTGGTGGGTTTGTTGCCAAGTAAAGCAGCTATGGGAGGAGGTCAGCAGACTCTGTACAGTGTCAGAGATGAGGAAAAAGAGATTGGTCAGATTTTCTCTGAGACCATCCAGGTACAAGAACATCAACTCCCAACCTGTACTGGGGGAGGGGCAGGCAAGGTCTGTCCATACTAGATTGGGAAACGGAGAGTCCTATGATGGCAAACACTGGAAGTTTGTGACTTCTAGCACCAGCAGCAAGGCTCCTCCTCCATCTGTAACTACAGAATAGATTTCATGCCCAGGTAGCAGACAAGGGGCTGAGAGCAATGTCCAACAAAGCATCTGAGCCCGCAGAGCCTGAGCCACACAGGAGCATGAGGAGAAAGGCACTGAGTGATGGAATGGGAAGAGTCCCTGCTGCAGGGGATGAAGGCCCTGTCTGCCTACCTGACCTACTGTCTAGGGAGGCTTGCTGCTTGCCAAGGGCTCAGACCTGGGATGTTACAGAGATTGCTGAAGCTTGTACAACCCTTGGGCTATTACCTCTGCTGCTATTGCGCATGGGCACCAATGGTATTCCAGGGTGACCTTGAGCATGTCAGGTGTGACTACATGGCTCTGTGACCGTGTATCAAAACAATTGGGGCCCAGGTAGTCTGTCCTCAATCCTGCTGGAAGGGGTGAAGAGCTTCAGGAGAAGTGACCGCACTGTGTGAAGTCAACAGGTTGCTCAGGTGTTGTTGACAGCAGGGGTTTAGCTTTTACAACTGTCAGGACCCTCTTTGAGGAATGAGAACTGCTAGGGAGAGATGGGACCACCTGCCCAAGCGGGGCAAATGCGTCTTTGCCAACAAGCTGGCCAACCACAAATCAGATGTAGGAGGCCTGCATGGATGAATCAGGAGCTCCTGAGAAAACTGGAATACAGAAAGATACCATATAAGAGGTGGAACCAAGGACAGGAGAAATGTAGAGACCTCAGCACACAGGGATAGTGTTAGGAAAGTGAAAGCCCACTTGGAATTGAATCTAGGGAGGGATGCGATGGGCAGCAAGAAAGGCTTCTTCAGGTTCAACAGCAGCAAAAGGAAGATTAGAGAAAAAAAATGGGCTTGCTGCTGAATGGGATAGGGGACCTGACAACAAACAACATGGAAAAGACTTAGTGCTTTCTCTGGTTCTCTCTTTACTGGGAACCCCAAGTCACGGAATTCTGGCTAAATGAGGACTTCTTCTTTGTAAAGGAGGATCAGGTTGGGGAACACTTCAGCAAGCTGGATGTACACAAATCTATGGATCCTGATGGGATGCACCTGAAAGTGCTAAGGGAGCTGACTGATGTACTTGCAAGGCCACTCTTGATTATCTTTGAAAGGTCATGGCAATTAGCAGAGGTTCCTGAGGACTAGAAGGGAGCAAGTGTCACTCCTATCTTCAAGAAAAGTAAGAAGGAGGATCTGGGGAACTACATGCTGATCAGCCTCATCTCAGTACATGGGAAGGTCATGGAACAAATCACATGGAAGCTGTTGCCAAACATATTAAGGACAAGAAGATGACTGGGAGTAGTCAGCATGGATTTATGAAGGGGAACTGATGCTTGACCAACCTAATAGCCTTATACAATAAGATGACCTGCTCAATGAATGAGCAGAGAGTGGTGGATGTTTTTTATCTCAGCTCTAGTGCAGCTTTTGACACTGTTTCCCATAACATCCTCATTGACTGACTGAAGTGGTCACTGAGGTGGATCGAAAGCTGGCTTTATTGCAGGGCTCGAAGGAATGTGATCAGCATTACAAAGGTCAGCTGGAGGACAGTCACTAGTGGCGTACCCCAGGGGTCAGTACTGGGGCCAATACTACTTAAAATCTTCATTAATGACCTGGATGATGGGGCAGAGGTGCTCAAACCTTGAGCAAGTTTGCAAATGAGAAGTGGTTGACATGCCAGAGTGGTGTCCTGCCATTCAGAGGAACCCTGAGAGACTAGAGAAATGGGCTGACGGGAAACTTGTGAAGTTCAACAATGGAAGTGCAAAGTTCCGCTCTTGGGCAAGAATAACGCCACGCACGAGTACAGGCAGAGGGACAATTGGCTAGAAAGCAGCTTTGCAGAAAACGCCCTGGGGGCCCTGATGCACAACAAGCTGATCATGAGCCAGCAATGTGTTCTTGTGACAAGGAAGGCCAACAGCATGCTGGCTGCATTAGGAAGATCTTTGTCAGCAAGTTGATGGAGATGATCCTTGCCCTTTACTTGGCATTGGTGAGAAATCTGGAGTGCAGTGTCCAGTTCTGGGCTCCCCAGCACAAACGAGACATACACATCCTGGAGCAAGTCCAGTGAAGGGCCACAAAGATATTAAGGCGTAGGAGCATCTCATATATGTCAAGAGAGCTGGGACTGTTTAGCCTGGAGAAGAGAAAGCCAGAGCATGGAGGAGCAGGCAGAGCTTATCAATGTGTATAAATGCTTGATGAGGGTGAATAAGGAAGATGAAGCCATACTCTTGTCAGTGTTACCCAGTGACAGGACAAGAGGCAATGGGCACAAACTGAAATACAGGATATTCTATTTAAACACTTTTACTGTGAGGATGGTCAAACACTGGGGCAGATTGCCTGGAGAAATCATGGAGTCTCCATCCTTGAAGACATTCAAAGCTCAATTTGACAAGGCCCTGAGCAACCTGTTGTAATTGACCCACCTTTCAGCAGGAGGGTTGGACTAGATGATTTTCAAACCTCAGCCATTCTGTCATCCTGGTCTGAAGCACCTACCACTTCCTTTAAAGTGAGCCGACATCTTTTACAGTGGCAGTTTCTGCTCTGCAGTGGGGACACAGCTGGGAAGGCCATCATGTCTTTCATTAACTCTTTCCAACTTGCTGTTGGTTGGGGTCAGTATTGCATGCCATTGTAGCTTCAGATGGTTATCAGCATCTTGCTAAATGAAAGAAACCCTCAGAACTGAGACAGCCGTCTTAAGCTTTTTTCTTGATTTAAATTCTCCCAGTTTTTATAAATGAAGGAAATCTACCTTAACATTCTTACACTTTTTATAAATTTCCAGCAGATGGTGAGAGTGGGTGTGTGTTTGATAAAAACCACATAATCTATTTGAGAACAGCACTAAAAGAATAGTGTTGCAAACACCTAAAAAGCCTTAGGTTAAGTAATCTTACTCTTAAAATGATCATATGGGTGTTTTATTGGTTGAGGAGTTGAATGTTTAAGCTAGAAAAGTGACATTATCATCATTAAAATTATTTTATTTTAATGTAACAAGCAGTACCATTTTGAATGGGATTTGAATATTTCATGAAGCCCTGTGTTATTGAGGGAGATATTCTAGTTACCATCTAAACAATAATTTGAAGAAGAGAAGATTATCCATTGTCTTATTACCAATAACTTGGGCAAACTGCCCGATCAGCACTAAAGAGGTAGCTGTAATATCGACCTAGAGCTGGGAGTGATTTGACCCTCCCTGTATTAGTTATCCAGCTGAAACAGGAAAAAGATCTATTTGCACAAAGTCTAGAAAACATTTTTTTCTTCCTGATGTTACCTTAATTATCAGGTTGGTAATGAATTTTATTTCAATTTCATTTTGATTCATGTAGATGTGAGGATCTTTCCTTATTTACTTCAATCCATCAAGCAATATAAAAGAGGTAATGTATGTTTGAAGTGCCTTCCCCAGACATAAGAGTTCAGAACTTGAGGTGCTTAGGTTGTGTCGTCCATAAAACTGTTCCTTGTCATCTTCATATCTGAGCTGAGGTTTGCCTCCCATCACGAGCACACTGAACAGATTATTCAAAAGGTCCACAAGTCTTATACACTGTCAGTGCTTCCAAGCTTTTGAGTTGCAAAGGTAAGATGAATCCTGTATCTTCCTTCACTTCCTCGCATATATATGTCAGCAATCACGTCGTATGGAAGTGGGTAGAAAAGAAGTGCTGGAGAGGTAAGTTCAACACCAAGAAGTACAAGAGGTAGCAAGTGGAATCTGTGAAGTAATATACATTATATTTTATAGTGTCCAGCAGAAAAGAGGATATTTTGTTAAGTTATCCAGTATTTTCCCATTCTAGTTCTATCAAACTCATAATATACAATCTACAGTTAGGATTCATAGAAGATTTCTTTCAACAGGCATTTCTTATACTTCGTAAACAATTAATTCAGAAAAGAACGTCAAGGGAGCGAGCCTTAAGTGATATTTATCTATCACTTGCTGGTGGCTTAGCGTTTTGAGCTCTGTGTGTGACAAGGGAAGTGATACAAGTACTATCCTCAGTGAATTACTTGAGAGAAAAAACAGAGAACACTGTGGGAGGACAGAGGGAGAGAGGCTTTTTTTTGCTTTAATTGAAGGGATCAGATCCTCAGCTAACCCATTAAGTCAATAAAGCTACTCTCATAAACAACAGCTGAAAATGTTGGCTTTTGCCTTTGTGATGTATCTTCCTATTCTGTAGTGAGACATGTACTAAGAAAAGGCTTGGAAAAGGTTGGCTGAGTGAGTCGACTCAAGAAATTGGAAAGAGACATGGGGAAAAAAAAAAACCCTCAAAAATAAGAATAGCAAGCACACTGAGAAGGGCTTACATCGAACAAACTGAACAGATGATAAGAGATTGAGGAGTGGGCCTGGCTAGAGCCAAGGAAAGACTTAAGGATGAGGAGCTGAGGTATGCCCAAAATACAAGCTAAAGCGAGTGGAAGGCTTTGTAAAGGGAATTGACGTGATCAGAGTGAAGAAATTTTTTTATAGAGTATAATCACTTTCCGATTTCAGCTGCTGGGTTTTTTTTCTCTTAAAGTGTTTTGCTACAGTATGCTTATTTGCTGACTGTTACAGATTTAAGGTTGTGTTTCTTTCTACTGTGCCCCTCCATCCATCAGTCAAGCAGTAGCAGTTGTGAGACAGAACCTGGGAGAGGGAAGAAAAAAAAGCAGTTTCCTCTTAGACAGCAGAAGGGGCAGCAAGAGGGGCACAGAACAGATGAGAAAACAGCCAACTCATTTACAGATTTTCTCATTTGAGGTTCTTGATACAAAAACATTCCTGGTTCTGATGTGCAGACTGAGGCTTGTCTATATATTTATAAAATTAAGTGAAGTGCAAATCACACTAGAAGATTTATGCTAACGGTGTTTCTAAAACACACCAAAATGAGTAGAATATATCACCAACTGCTTCTTGCAACTATACTTCTTGCACAGAAACATTTTTAATAGTTAAACAATTAAAATAAAACAATAGTCCAGTAGCTGAATGTACGGCTTCTGGATCCAGTCCTGTGCCTTGCCACAGACTGCCTTCATGACCTTAGTTAGCCACCTTCTTCCCCAGTTCTCACATAGATAACAGAGACATCTAATTCAAAAACAGTGTTGCTGAAAACTCCTGCTTAGCTGCTTCTTAACCCTCAAGGTGCCTGCAGCACATGAGCATGTTACTTCCTAGCTTTAAAGGTTCTCTGGGTGCCTACATTTGTGATTTTATGGTGTTTCTAAATTAATAAGAGTGAGCAGCTTGTCACCAATCTTGTATTTAAGCCTGGCTGGAATACAGAAACTAGAGGGTCATCCACCTAAGACGACTGGAAGGCTCCATCTGGTTCTGAGAGTGCATCTGGTATGCAGACAGAAGAGCGATCCTCACCAAATGCAGCTGCAGCTGCTATTTTAAAGTACAGAGAGAGGACATGCCCCCTTTATACAATAGTCCAGTGGTGAGGGCTCTTGTCAGGACGTGTGAAACACAGATTTAGTTTCTTTCTCTTCCTGAGGGAATTCATTTCCCACCTCTCGAGAGTCATTTAATCTCCTGGCTAAAGCTTATTTTGGGTGGGAACATTCTTCACCTCTTCTGCTGAAGCAGTGCTGCCATGCAGAAGAAATTCCAGAGCCACTGCCTGTGGAAGACAAGAAGGATGCCTGACTCCCACGTATGCTTTAGGGAATCCCATTCGCGATTCTGGAGCGTACTGTGGGAAGCAAATCTCTCAGCATTAGGCATTGGGGAGGGGGTGACGACAATTTTAGCTTTCTAAATCCCATATTGAACCTGCTTCAGTAGTACTTTACCTAGAAGAGCTGTTGTACAGATAAATAAACTGCGAGTTCAGATACTGATGTAGTGAATGCAGCATAAGTATTTTGAACAGAATGTGCACGTATGGGTTTGAATTTTATGATTCATGCCACAAAATTATGAATATGCATGGAAAAGTAAGTTACTGTTTATAAGACTTGCAATACCGATAAAAAGATACATTCATTAATAAAACATTTTGGGGGAAAATCAAGCGGATTTGACATTTTTAATAGAGAATGGAAAGTTATTATATTTTCATTTAACCAGAACATTTTACAACAGAAGAAATTTGGATTAGGTATCGACAGAGTGTCACCTGATAAAATGTGTGGTGAAGTTTGAACAGCAGATGTCTCACCCAGGGACGCTTCCCTGAGGAAACAGCAGGAACCTCCTGTACACTCACTTTGCCTGGCATTCATCTCCCGACCAGCTGCCAATTTTAAACTATAGCAAGTCTCTCAGTTTATAGTCCTTTCAAGCTAAAATCTGTTACATTTGGGGAAAAATAGCAATACTTATGTAAATCAATAATTGCATTGTATGTAATACAGTAAATCCATAACATGCCTAGAGTGACACTAACAACATCACGCACAGGTGTGCTATCAAGCAACACGTACAAAGCCATTCATATGCATTAGAGCCTGAATATGTCTTGTTCAAGTACTCATTTTGTTTGGCACAAACAGCCCTCTTTTTGCAACCCAGGAATAAATATCGCTTTGTTTCATCACTTTTTTTTCTTCAATGGAACTATTTGCTAAGGCTAAATCCTAGCCTCCATTCACATCACAGTTCTGCCTACACTTTAAGTATACTGCACAATGATGATTTACTGATGCCTGCTATCTTTCATTCTGAACTGCAGAGCACTGGTCAAGCAGCCATGCAGAAGTTGGTAAAATTTTGGTTTCTTCATGTTAATGAGATTTTCAAAATTAGAGGCAGATTTGAGAAAAGAAAATACTGCATGTTTGTGGAAGTCACCAAGAAAAGAGCCTTAAATTAACTACCCTTTCGTTCTATTTTCTAGCCTCCTGGTTTTTTGCCTCATCAGTGCTGGGTTTTGGTCCTATGTGTCACAACATGTTCCAGTGCTGAATACAGACACCATTTTTACAGCTTGCTTTGATGCTTCTCTGGATAAATCAAAACTGAAAATATTCTTGTATTATTTTAAGTGAAACCACATGAAAGATGGCAGCTTGATCATCCAAGGGAACTGAGAGATCTAAGAGCCAAGACAGGTGCAGGTAGAGTCAATTGTTACAGCTGCTTTCTGATGTATACTCAAGCACTTCCCACTGTCAAACAGAAATAGGATTTCCAAATATTTCTTCACAGGCATGTGTGAGATTTTAGCTCTCAGTAATAGAAGTCTGACCTGGAGCAGATTGAAACTGGCAGTGCCAATATACAAGTTCTACCTTTACATATGGAAAATATCATTCCTATGAGCTCCCCAAGATGGAAAGCACTTCCAAAGGAATCAAAATTAGTAATGTATGCATTTGGTACAATTTTACAAAAATGTAAGGAAACAGTGCTAAATAAGAGAGGGATTTGGTCATATCATTGGGTCATATCATTTCTAAAGAAACCACAACTCAAATACCACTTTCATATTGGAGACTGACAAAGGTAACGGGATGCCCATTTGGCTCCATTTCTAATTTGGCTGCATTCGAGTAGTCTCATGCTTAATCAAAATTTAGAGCCTGGGCTCTGATTTCTAGTTCCCAGTTTCTGGATTACTCACATTTTTTCCTTTCATTTTATTTGAAATATGAGAGAGATCTCTGCCACGCTTGGAATTGTGAGGGACCTCCAACTCTCAACCACTCTTAAAACTTTCAGTTCTGCAGCTTTGAAGCCTGGCAATATTGCTGCCATTTTGTTGACTAAATGTTGAGTTAGATCCCCTCTAATTTTAGCCTTGTCGCTTTCCATCTGAAGCAAGACACTTCAACTGAAGAGCAAAATTCACATAATCTCTTCCTCTTTCCACATTCACTAGCAGCACTTATGGTCTTATTGGACCATTTCTATTTGTAGTCACGTCCTCTGCCTTTAGTACCTGTTTTCCAAATACTACAATTACACTTTTTATTGCTATTATTATAATTTTTCTTTTCAATTAAGGTAATTAATTTGTATCTGCTAAATAACAAATGGCATATTCATGGCAAAAGTTAAAACTAGCCTTTATGATAAAACATTTGTTTGTAAAAAAATGCAAGAAAAGCGTCAGCAACCTTTGTAATTATTGATTATGGGTAACATTTTAAAGGCACTTCATGCTCCTTATTCCCATTGATGTCAAAAACTCCGATTGCTGCCTAGGAAATTTTTACTCTCCATCCAGTAACTGTGAAAGTGAGAAGACTATGTCTTGCCACAGCAATTTGTTGTCCGGCAGAACAATTCAGATGGAAGGTTGTGGTGAATGTGACTTGTTTGACTTGATTTTAGTGCTAATATTTTCTTCCTGAGAGGCATTTCACATTTATTTTCTTTTTTTTAAAATGCTTCAATCTGCACTGACAAAGTGGAGCAGAGTCAAGACAGATTTGAACTGTGCTGCTTCCTTGGTTGAGTTTCATCCTTTTTCTTAATGAAGTCTTAGAAATGCTAAGGGAATTACATCCAATGATTTACTAGTTGGACCGCTGCCCTTCACTACTTGTAAAAAAAGCAGTGCTGAAATCTGTCTCCTGTTTTTCTGGAGATATTTGAGAGGTATTGTTGGAGTAAGTTTGGTCACATTTTGATAATATAGGTGTTTCTGATTCCTGCCATGCTGTTTTAAGCATGGATTTTATTCCAGTTATGGGATAGCTATGATTGATGAGCTCTTAGTGATAGGTACAGACAGTGTTCATGCCGTCTTTGTTAAATCTAGCTTTTCCTATCTCTAACCACAGGGTTTTACTCATTAGCATGATATAACTTGCTTTACTGGACAATTTCTTTCCTCTCAAAAGTATCAAAGGAATAGTTTTCTTCTGAAGGACCATGACATGTAGCCTTCTGTTAGGTATTCTGCTTCTATTTCTATATTTCACCCAAAGGATTTCTTTTAAGTAGAAATGACAAAGTTGTCCATTTGGCTAGGATTTCTGGAGTCATTGTCTGGGGAGGGGATAATTCCAGCGGGTGTTCCCAGTGTCCCAGAATCCTAGACAAATGGCCATAGTTCACATATGGTGATTTTGGTACACTATACTCACTGTACATGCATTGCAGAAAAATTTCTACATTGACAAGAAGATTGCCTTGACTTTACCATCCATATATGAGCCATTTGTGCAGCACTTTGGTGGTAGGTCTTCCACGTCCAAGATGCAGCCTCATTGCACCACAGCTATGTAGCATATAAACATATATTTCTGGCCAGGAAAGCTTAGAAAAAATTATAGGAGCTTGGATATGTTTTGCAGGAGATTTAGATGTGCACATTCCCTTTTCATTTAGATAGTATGCTCTCTCTACCTTCTATTTTTCTGACCAAGGAAGAAAATCTCAGGTGAATATAGTGAGTTCAGCCCAGTGAAGATGCAAGTAAAATTGTAAAGTAAAGGAATGACAGAGAAACGGGCAGTCCACTGAGCACACCTCTAATGGGGTTTGTCAGTTAGATATGTGATTTATAGTTGGGCTTCTCTTCTAACTAATTAAGTCAAACTCATGTCTTTCCATAGCTCTTTGGAGTCTTAATGTAAATATAATTTGCTTTACTTAATTTGGCAACATAATTTGTATATATACTGGGAGATTATGAGGACATGTGGAATCTGTGAACCCACTGTTAGTGTTGAGACTGAGGACTATGTTCTACAAAAATTTTTGCTCCTACCTGAATCTCTTGAAGTGGATTAAAGGCTGAATGACATCCTTCCCACCCCTGCCCTGCTTTGGAATACCAATGGGAAAATGTTCTGGTTTGCATTTTTCTATCACTTTTCCTCTAATTACTTGTTTCACACATGAAAATATGTTTGCTGCTTTTATTTGCCCTGGAGGCTGCCTTTTAATATATTTATCTATTGAGATTATTTATTTTTACACATCACTACAGAAGAGTCACTCCGAGTGCCATATTTTCTAATATAAAAAATTTGTATGCTTTGAGTATCCAATATCTTCACATCAACAAGTAATTTATTTCAGTAGGGACAGTGCTACAGAACATATCTCAGTTTCTATGTTTGCGTTTTGATATACTGATATGTATTAAAAGTACATGGTAGCTCTGAGCATGGGTGGATGACTTACATATGTCTATTTATATTCCATTACTGACCAAAGAATAGAAGGCAAACTTCAGCAAATTAGATGGAATCTATTAAATACGATTATCATGAGCATTTTTTCTAGTGAGGGTTAAAAATCATTTGACTTAAAGCTCTTTTCCATTGTCTGTACTTTATTCCTCAGGATATAAATCCATTTTGTAATTACTCCCTTCTTCTTATCTCAGAAACTTTGCCTGACACACCATTCCATATGTTTATGATTCTCTGAATGAAAAAGTGTTCCCTGACAACCATTCAGATTTTTTTCCTTTAATTTCCATTTATGCCTTATTGTCTTATAATGTTCAACTGAAAATATATGTTGCAATATTGTGTGACATTATCTGTATTACTTAAGATTTTATATAGCCATACATCAACCAAACATCAGATAAATCTTATGCTTCTCCTTTTTTTTCCTACATCTTCCCTTCCAGAGCTGTATAGGTAGTAGATTCAATTTAGTCTCTATGACAAGTTGACTTTAAGCATTTCTTGCAAACCTAGGACAGAATACATCTGCAATTTTGTCTGAGTCACTTTGAAAAGTGAACCGTATATATGTAGTTTGCTAAGCCTTCTCTGCAATTAAAAAAGCCAGAAAAATTTGTTAAATATTTGCACTCAGCACTATGCAGTATTGTTTACAGAACTTCATAGATTTACTAGCATTTGCAAATTGAGGGAATAATCCAGCAGCATGCTGAATAAGAGCTTCAGAACTGAAACACTATATAATGTTACCTGACTAATTTGCTGGACTTGCCAATAAATAACTAAGTTACACAAGAAAGGTATTCAGATGATTTGTAATCCTGCAATAATGGCTTCTAAATAGTTAAGATTACACTGAGAGATGAGAACCTTTTTCCCCTATATGCCATATACCAGCAGGGGACAAAATCAATCTTGTGAAGGCTCTGATTACTTGTGCTGCAAGTTTCTTGTCAGCAGATTCAAAATGTGCAGTGGAATGAATCTTCTGCAAGGTAGAGGTGCTGTCTATCAGCCAGGCATCTTTCCTCCCCTCTCTCCCTCCACCTTAACTTCCCGTGGAATATGTGGTTGTGATAAATTAGAAGAAGAAGAGAAAATACAAGATGCTTCAGCACAACCATTTTAATCCTCTACTGTCAATGCAGAGGAAAGGTGACACCAATTTTAGTGTCTTCCAGGTGAAAAATGTACCCTTGAAGTGGGAATGTGAGTAAGTTAAGGAACAAATGAAGGAATCGCTTTTGTCTAAAATATAATGCTACTTGTGTGTATACAAAAATACTGTGTTCAAAGGACGAGGTTTAAATCCATTAAAGACTGTGATCTAGTCTCAAAAAAAGACAGTGAATAAAATTCCAGCTGAAAAAGAACACTTATTAGAAAGGGTGTGAAAAAAACCCTAGGGCTAATGCAAGCATTTCGGGAGGTTGAAAATCCAAATCATGATCTAAACAGAATGTCAGAGTCAGCCTTTACCTTTTCAGTAATCCAAACCAAATCCATAGATGGTCTTTGCCAAACTTTTGGGATTCTGTAGTAAAGATTTCGGGTGTTTCTGCCTGAATTTTGATCGACAGAACTTTAAAAAAATCCTTTGTATTTTTTAATGAAACTTAATTTACTTATGGCAAGCTAAGAAAGAAATTTGGTGTTCTGAAAGGACAAAATGTATCATGCATTTTAACCACGTTTTAGAAAAGGAGCTTGCACCATCTTGCTGCTTCAGTGTGGAGGAGTGACAGTTTTGCTGCTTAGAGGTCTAATAGCCAGGTCGAATTTGCAACATGTGAAATTACTGCTTCCTTCTCCCCAGCTTCAGTACTCTTCAGTAGCCTCAGAAAGGAATTACAAGTTCCAAATAAATATTCCCAGAGTAAGGCGTCCTGGAGAACTTGAAGAAAAAATTGCAAAATCGGGAACTAAAGATCATTGAAAATCTACCGCCACAGGGCTGTCCTGGTCAGAGCAGAATTGTGCTATGCAGCACCTAACATCTTGCACAGTCCGTGACTATTATTTTATTCAGTCTTCCGATAATCACAATTAGACAGACAGGTGGGTTGGTGAAGAAGTATCATCTTCCCATTCTGTAGACGGAGAAAGGCTTAGAGCAAATGGTCCAACAAGGATAGAAGTATGATGTTAGTCCTGTTTTCCACTTCCAATTTCTACCCATTAAACCATTTTGTCTCCTGAGATTCTTGCCTCCAGTGTTATTCAAATTTATGAGCCAAAATTGCTAATTATATAACCAGTGGCCTGAAATTCTGTTTGAAGGCAAAAAGCCAGGAAATGTTTCGTTTCAGCAGGCACGTGGCTGAGAGTTTTATTAGTTGTCAGATTAGTTGATATTTTGTTCTGCATGCTAATCAAATTCCCAAAGACCTAAATTACTCCCAACACTCAGTGCTCACACTGCCCCTCGCAACTGTCAGCAGAAGTAGGAAATCACTCGGTAGAAAAGTTAATGATCTTCAGAGATCTGCATTTGCAACTTCGACTCCTTTCCTGCAGGAAACCCCACAGAAGGGGGAAACAGACCACTGCAATCTTCAGAGGGCTTGGAATGGGCTAGTTCATCAATCTGCCAGCTAGCGGTTGAGTGCTGTGGGAGAGGAAGTGCGAATGACTATACTTTTTCATCTTTCCTCCTGATCCGTGGGACACAGCACTATAGATGCCATTGATTTCAGGCCAAAAAGATGATCCTGCTGTGTTTGTGCTTCTGTCACCAGCAGCAACATAAATCATCTGTTTTCCATGCCATCGAGTGCTGTCCTCTGCCCCATGCATGCCTGTATCAATCCTAAGTAAAAAAATCGTATACTGGAAATTACAGTTTATTCAAACAAGCAGTAACTTGCAATGAAATTGCCATCATAGCATATAGGTCTATGAGACGGTTTTCTGTGCCTCGGATCCTCCCCCAGCCTCTTACTCTACTCCTGACAGATCAGAGCTGAGCTCAGGCATGGCTGTTTGAAGCAGTGCTCATTATCTGAAAGGATGAAAACTCTTATGAATGGTAGCCAGTCATTGAACATGGTATCGTCTCGTGCAGGAAACTGCAGTCTTGATAAGATGCTCTGTGGGCTTTAGGTTCAAGAGCATTGCTGAAGACCCGGAGGAAATTAAGAGAGTGGCATTTGAGTCTCCTCCAGCTGTGTCCGCTCTCACCAAGGTCCTGTAGGAGAGTCTAGGTGGGAAAAGGATGGAGAAGCAGAGACACCAGGCAGTCTCCAGACATGAAGAGGCAGCATTCAGGGGCCTGAGCCAACTGCACAGATGAATTTTGTGGCAGCGCTGCTTAGACTGAGGTTGTCCCTGCACATTATAGAGAACAAGTTAGAATAATCCTCTTTACAGTACCACCAAAAAAGACAAAAAAAAATGAAGGCACAGTATAGATTACAGTAAAGGGATACTCAAAGTTGGCCGTTGCATTTGAATTGCAAAGTAGCAATCAATTAGTTTATCATTAATCAGATAATTTTGGGGATCGTGAATAATAGGAAATGAAAAGAAGAAATAACTAGCAGGATAATTTTCAGGAACCATCTCTCAGCTTTATAAACTAATCCTCCTCTAATGGCCCTTTTTAATGTAATTTATAGGTTCATCATTACCCTTTTTGTATTAGTAATTATTTCTAAAATACCAAAGAACCATCTTTTTTTCAAGGTCCTTCTATGTGCCTGATTTACAGCTAGGCTCGTGTTGGACTCTGTCTTTCTGAGGTTTGACATTTCAAAATATTTATAGCTCTTTTACATTAATGCCTTTCTCATGAATCTGAAGGTGACCGTTATTTCTTTCATCTTGTTGTAATTAAATGGATCAACTATAGCTTTATTATTTCCACTATTTATCTGTGCAGTGTGTTAAAACATTCAGATTAGCAAGTGATATTGAACATTATGTGAATTATAACAAACAAATATTTCCTAAAACATAGGCTACACTTGATGCATTGGCTAAGAAATTGTTCCAAGCGAAAGCACAAAATCTTTAATATTTTATTGATCAGATCTAAACCTTCTGCCCAAAGTGGCAATTAAATTTCAATTAAACTGACTGAAAGCATCATATTAAATTTCAGCACTTTACGAGCTATCAGATAATGCTGCAGGACAAATCTTTAGTATGATCACACTCTTTTCAAATTATATTATCCTGTTCATTCACAATAAAAGTGACAGTTTTAGGTATACTTTCAATATTTCTTGAATATAAACCCTCTAATGAACACATTTTATTGCCTTTAAATCAATTATTATTGGATATTTTAATAAAGTGAATTGAGCACTTTGTTTTACACACTGCTTAGAAGTTATTATATTTTGCAGTCAGCATAGCAAAGAACAGTAACAGTATGACAGAAATATCCAAATACCTAACGTTACGCTATAAATTTAATCAGCTATTTACAATGATGAATATGCTACATTCCATTTCACAACAGCTACTGGTACAACATGTTAATTAATAACTGATTAAATCTTCAGGCTTTGGGTCTCACTTCCTGCAGCACTGTGCTTCCGTAAATGAGATAAGCTTAAGATGATATAACCAAAATTGCAGGAAGACACTGAAAGTGCTTTTAAGGTATTGTCGCATACAAAGACCTCAGCATTTTACCGTTGCCTCTCCCTTTGTTCCAGTGGCTCTATGTGCGTGTCAATGTTTAGATTGTCCAAAATACACTCGGCTGTGGATACATTTGCTTAACTCGGAGGTCATTATCACTCAGTCTCCTTTTAAGTTACACGCATATACATATTTAAGTGTAAATAACAACATTAACCAGATTTTTTTTCATTAAATATAGATCAGGCATGAGGCAAATCCAACACATGAGTGAGAGTAGTCAAATTCCATTTCACTTAGCAGGTGTTTGGGCACGTTGAACCGAATATATTTACTGCCTTTTGTGAATAGAAATCTATATTCTATACGGGTGTTAAAAAGTTATTGAGTTCTTATGGATGATTACCTGAAAATAATTATCCACAGAAGTAGTAGATAAATTCCCAGGTGGACTTTTACAGTCCTGAATAGTCATTGTATGGGGGAACCCCTATACTCTAACCCCCGTAAATTGCCTCCTTCCGTGGATGCAGATTTCAAAGAGAAGAGAGCCAGGTAACGCAGCTGTTTTGGGACAAGGCTTCCTGTGAATTAATCATCTGCCAGTGAGTGGTCTCTCCTGTAGCATCTTAATTCCTTAAAGCTAATCATCCCCTGGCTCAGGCGTCAGGAAGAGCAGAATAGCAGGCTAAAAGAAACACCCGCAGTAGAATCCGGTTGCCCCTTGCTGCAAACAAGTTCATCTCCTCTAATAGTCGGGTGCCATTACATTCTCTCTCCCTTTTCATATCATGGCAGTTTTTCAGGGAGAAGAAAAAGTAATGTTTTGTTGCACTTGGAGAGAAACAAAAATCAATACAGGTAAATACAGAGGGGGGGAAAGCGCCTTTGTTTAGAGGAAAATGGTTTTTGTACTTGAAGTACAGAGTTAAAAACCTGAGGCATGTCTTGCTGATACACAGCACAATATTCCTGAGATTGTATTATTTCATATGAATAAGTATGTTTTGTTTATTTTTATCAGTAAACACTTCTTTTTCACTCTACTATTCTTCTCCCTTGGGAGGAGAGTGAAGAATTAGGTGTGTAAGGAAACAGGAAAAAGAGGCTTTTGCAAAACGACAAAACTACAGAAAGCATTCGTTTGAAACCGGTGCTCTTTTTTATTTTTCAGTACATGCCATGATGAGAGAAGTCCTGCAGAGGGTCAAACAGTGCTTAAGTAGCTAAGTAAAGGAATTGGCCTCCAGAGCAGGTGTTCATGCCGTCTCAGCAGGCAGGGATAGTATATGTTGCATCAAACGCAGTTCGCTCAGCATGTGTTCACACCTCCCCTGACCCCGACGCTTCCTGGCTTTGCTACCATGAAAGCATCATGAGAAAGGAGGTGTGTTTGAAGGGCGTGTGGGTGGATCTTTTCAGCAATCAGATGCTCTCGGCTGCACAAACAAGTGAGCAGCAGCCATTTTTTAAAATCGGGATCTTCCCCTGCCCTCATTTAAGAAAGGTCCTGACCCAGCTCCCAGCAATGCCGCTAACGGAGCTGGCTGGGTGCAGTGAGCACGCTGCCAGAGTCACATCACACCCTGACAGTTCCCAGACTGCTTCCTAATGCCAGCCTGACCCGTGGATTTTACAGGATTTCTGAAGGCTTGATACGTTTAAACAACAGCTCTCCTTCTAGGTACAGAGGGGGAACCCCACATGACATTGGTAGGCATTCACATACCATATCAGTGGAAGCCAATGGATCCACCCAGGGTACCATTCAAAGCGGTTTGGTTAACCAGCTACAGGGCAATAAATCGGAAATCAGCCGAGGTTTGGGTCAGCTGTG
Source organism: Mycteria americana (assembly GCF_035582795.1). Classification (NCBI taxonomy): domain Eukaryota; kingdom Metazoa; phylum Chordata; class Aves; order Ciconiiformes; family Ciconiidae; genus Mycteria; species Mycteria americana. The sequence continues at coordinate 39,466,684 of NC_134369.1, forward strand.
CCCAGGCAACCTGTATCTGCTGCAACTGGAGGGACATTTTCCTTTGATTCATCAGCCTTCCTTCAGACCAACCTGCTCCACGTGGATCAGGTGTTTGGTACAGCAAGGATATGGAATAGGGGAGGTTAGATTGCTAGGGGAATATCTTTTCCTCTCATGCCACCTGAGTCTTGACTATTTTTCAAAGAGCAGGATCAGGCTCGACATGAGGAAAAGCTATGTGAATGTTGGATAGCTTCTAAATATATTAATCCCTAGACATGTCCTAAGAATAATTTTAGTTGTGTTTTAATGGAGCTATTGAGTGATTTTTATCATTGAATTTTATTTGACTGCAGTGGAACTCTGCAGGAAGCTGCTAAGTTTATATGGTAATGGGGAGAGAGAGGAAGGAGGTGGGGGGTGGATAGACGGCAAAAGCTTGCCTCGGTTTGAAGGTAGTTTGCATTTTATTCAATCCTTACAATTCATTCTGGTGTCGCTCTGTTGTCTGAGCAAATCTTTTTGATTCTATCATAATAATCAACTTTTACAGATTCTTCAAATACATTTGAAACTGCCACTGAATCAGAAAAGCTGAACTGAAGCCAACTTCACTGTACTGTTCTTACTCATATCTAGTGATATGCTGGATTTATTCATAATGCCAAGAAAAAAAACCTATTAATTTTGGTCAGCTGTATACATGTGAATTTACATTTGTTCTCCAACGTTCATGAAAAAGACTGGTCTGCCATTGTAGAATGCGGAAAACAATCTATCAGGCTTTCAATAAACTGGAGAATATATATGTGGTTCAACCTATCTAAAATGAGATGCAGCACTAGCAATATGGAGAGGCCCAGCAAGGCTAGCAATAAAAGTAGATATACAGTATCTGACATCAGATTGTTTCAAGCTTAATTTCAGTAAAGTAATAAGGTCAGGAAAAGAAACGCTCAGTGATGCACAGATTGATGCTATTAGATAGAAACTATGCATTGGCATCAAGCAAACACTTTTTTGTCTTGCTCTCATGGACAGAGCACAAAGATATTCAGCATAATCCCTACAGATTTATAACCACAACGGTGGACCGAGCTTAGCAGACTGCGGTCAAGAACAGTACTAAAACTAAGCTATACACACATTTATTAACAACACCAGAGGGTATTATATTACTCTCATTTTCTGAAGTGAACATAATGTATATTTCCACCAACACACACCAGGGGCTGTTGACACACTATGGACAGCTGTTAACTCCTGCCAGGAGGATGTTTAAAAGTATCACATACCGCAGCTTTGTTTTGTTTTTTATACATCTACCTATAAGATGAGAGCAATGCATACCATAGCTGAAGGCTAGTTCTTTTGGAAATCGAAAATATTTTCATTTTTGAATACTCCAAGAGAAATAACTTTTTGCTCATGAGCATTATGTGTCGACTTTCGGATATCGCTGAAAGGAAAACACCATCTTGTATCACCATTAACTGAAATTCTAATATTTTTCGGCTTGGCCTGACCAAAAATGAACATCAACAATGTTGAGAGTTGATAGTACTTGGAACAACACTTCCCATACTTTGGCAGCTCCTGAGTCTTTTGAGCTCTCTTTGCTTTGCCACCAGCGGAGGTAAAGCATGGGTCTGGGGATAGCCAGGCACAATCCTGCTGTTCATGTTGCTATTTTGCTTTGAAACAAGCAGGAAAAGCAACTCCATTCAGCTGCTGATGAAATATCACATCTCAGGACTCCCTAAGAGCGCATTCTTTTCAATTTAGGAAAGATCCAGTTTGGAAGGTGCAGTCCTGACTGCTCTTCTGATTACCACAGTTAGAGACTGGTATAGTTCCATTGATTTTGCTCGAACTATTTACGATTTTCAGATGAAAGAATCCAGTCATTTTAAACATATGGGGTATTTTAAGATAAGAGCTACAACCCTTTTGCCATAAAAAAATACCTCCTTGTTTACAGAAATACTGTATCTGATGAAAACTTAGGTAAAAGCATCTGTATTTTTCTCACATAGTTAAATGATTACTTACAAATTAACGTCCTTGTTATTAATAGCTACATCCTAAAGCCATTTTTGGAGGGGGGAACATTACACTTTCCTCTATTTATATCCCATGTGTCTGTCCTCTGTCATTCTCTTTCTCTTTAATCTTGTTTGAGTGTACAGCTCACTCGTCCTTATTTTATTGACTCAATCACAGGCACACTGTCACTTTTTATAAAACGGTCACTGCAGAATCACATCAAGCAAATTCTTGATTCTGCAGTCAGTAATTTAGTGCCTTTATGGAATTGCAATTTCAGGGCTCACTGCTTGTTTTTCTAAAATGTACTTTAGGAATTAGTTACTCCAGCCACAAATCAGTTGAATTTATGCACAGTTGTAATACAGTTTATGGCCTCATGGTACATTGCTTCAAAAACAGCAGATGTGAAATTATGATAAATATAATGAGTGTTTTTTTGCCTGATCTACTGGAGTAGAGAAGGATCTGGAGCGTGTTTACCTATCCCATACAGTACATTTAATGTCTTAGTCAGGACTCCTGACAAAGGCTGATTAATGTCCTCATCTCTTTTATTAAAGATAAGAGTAGCACTGCAGTCAGGAGATAGAAAGCACACCATAAATCTTCGTAAAATGAGCAGTCAAATAATCACTCATCAGAAATAAAATCTACATACATTAACACTAACACTCAGCCTACCGTGCACACGGCCATAAAAAAAAAAAAAAGATAGAACAGACGGATTTCCGGAAGTTTTAATTTCAACTAGTTCTTTAAGTTTAATGTTACAGTTCCCGTAACCTGGATGCAAAAGCTGGCATTTAAAAGCACATGTGAAAGGACCAGATGCCTCGTCATTACATTAAGAGCATGAAGCAGGCAACAATTAAGCGATTCACTGGAAAGACATAATGCTGATCTATGCTAGCAATTAATCACAGAATACATTAGACAATGATGGGTGACCTACAAATTTTTGACAAAATAATTTTTCATCATGTTGGCGATTTCTTAGCCTAATATGCCTGCAAGGCACAGAGTCCAAACCTGTCATTTATTCCATCTCTCCTTGACAGGCGGCAACCTGTCTTCCAGACAAAATGAACATTATCTGTGCTCACTAGACATTTAGTGCAGGGCTTAGCTTATGACTAATGATAATAGGCAGACAGAAATGTTAGAGTCTGAAATAATGTTCTCTTTGTTAAAGAAATTTCTTGAGGTAGAATTTTTTTTCCCAAAGACACATAAAGATAAAAACTGTTTTTATCTGATTTTTAATGCAACGTTAAAAACCAACATTTCATTTTCTCCAAAATAAACAGAAAAAGAGCGTATCTTTTTTTTTTTTTACTTGCATCCCATAAGAATTCATGCTCCAAATTGCTTACACAACAGGGCTCTGAAGTAGGAATTTCGACAGATAAAGGATTAATAAACAGCCTGGCTTATTAGCCATTGGTTTTAGTTATCTTATTTTTGTCAGTTTTACATAAATGAAGCAGAAGAAAATTATTCATTTTTACCTGACAAAAATGTAACCAAAGACCCTGCACCTTATTTTTCAACATCTTTAGCTGTGGATGGAGCCTAAATCTAATGTGATAGAAGAGATTTTAGAAATGTACAACGATGAAAATTGGTGGTTTATCCACACTGAATTTTAGTCTTCATTAATATACCAGCATTGTACGCTTTGAGATAGCTATCCACCAGGAGAATAAATGTAAACCAATTAATTCTTTTTGGTCTTACCAACCATTTTTAGAACGGCAAGCCCTAGCTAACGTGGGACCCAAGTGCCAGGAGCAAAAGAGACAGCAAACAGACCACAGAGTGGTTTCTGTCTGTAGGGTGAAGTTTCAGAAGCAAAGTCTTGACTGAGCGCTCATTCAGTTTGCATCACACAAAGACTCCACTCATGCTATTTTGTGCTGGGTTCTGTGTGAACACATGCTAAGACACAATCAACATCCCAGATGATTTAGTTGAATGAACTAATCTTTTGCACCTTAGATTCCAGTTGGGCACACATTTGGGATTTGATTGGATTCCCACTGAAGTCTCTGGCAACCCTTACACTGATAACTGGATAAAACCAGCTGAGAGGACAATTTTTTTATAGTCAGTGGAATTTAAAGGGAAAAATAAAGTTGGTTATAATGTCAGGAGACTGAAGGTGAGGTTAAATAATTTGTAAATAATTCCTTCTATAAAAACTAAATTTGTATAAAGTGTGATTTGTAATTTTAACCAGAAACCCATCCTCTTAAAAAAATATTTAGGTTATTTTATCTGATATAGTTCAACATTACTTATGAATTTGCAAAGCGACATTTATGAATTCTGCAAAATCAGAGTTGTCTTCACATAGAACTTCACTATCGGGCTGGAAACAGCCCTGCACAAATGTATTTTGCACTGACATAAGGTTTTTTCATTTCAGCAGGCAAGGATGTACAACAGGACAAAACTTGTTCTGTTTCATACATTGCATTCATTATGCTGGTATTCCAAAGAGTGTGATATAAGTAGTTAAGGACAAGAATATTTTGGCTAATGTTTTGGCTTTGACTGGATTTGCTGTCAATTTTCTCCTAAAGGTTGACATTTAGATTGTTACTCAAATGGCAAAAGGTTGTACTAATTACATGATGTCTGAAAATTCAGTATATCAAGTGAGTTTCTTTTACTACTTTAAAATCAAATTACAGAGGAAGCATGTGCAAGGTACCTTGCAATCTTGGGGGCAAAAAAGGGAAACTTTTCTGTATTTAGTGTTAAAATATGTTGACTGAAACAGAATGAGTGAATTACACTTGCATCTTTTAAAAATACCAAAGATTTCCAGTTGAAGTATTAAGGTATGCTGACTGTGAAAGCTTATACTTAAATATCCATCGAATCTTTGGAAAACGAATAACTTTAGCCTTCAGTGGCTTCAAATCCCTCATATTTTCTGAGCATCCATTTCATGTCTTCAAATATTAATATGAAAAAATTATCACATGATCTTTTTTCCGTGATATGATCTAGCATAATTTATTTGTATTGATTCAACAATCCCAGCTCTACAAACAACAGAAAGCAATAGCCAAAAAGTACCTCAAATTCATTGCAATATTTATAAAATATTTTTTTTTATCACTATGAATCCAGTGAGAAATTCTCTTTTTGTTAATGCAAAGTTGATCCAAATTGTTTTCTGACTCCTGACGGGAAGCACCAAGGACATCCTTGTAGAGTATCACTATCTAACAAGTTGAAGCCAAAATATTCATTGGAGTCTGTCATTAAGGGACTGTCAACATAAAAATATCTTTTATAAAGCCAGTCTCACAGCCTTCATCAATGTTTGTGAGTCTGTATTATGAGCTGACTTGGTAATTTTGCTCTTCCCCCAAAACATTGATATTTTATGTCATTATGATCCTTTTAATCTACTCTAGGGGAAGGAAGAGGGGAGGCCTTGTTCGAATGCAAATTTTATTGACATACTTACGTAAGAGTCAGAAAATACTAACAAAATGTTATCCACAGCTGCCATAACTTAACTAGTTCGGATATCTATGACACTATAAGTACTAAGCCTACTCACTAAAGCAATAAAGAAGTATATTGTTTAAAGAAATGGAGTGGTTAACTTATAAGTGATAGTGACTTAGCATAAGTGATAAGTGATAAGTGACTAAGCAGCTTTTAGGCAAACAAAAAGTATCCTTGAGAGTTCATCTATTTGAGTGGGAACCCCTGATGCATAGTCTTCAGACATAGTCATTTCCAAGCAAAGGGCTAAATTTTGGCCTTTTGAGTCAGTATAGAAACAGCTTGCTTTTTTCCTGTGGGAGTGACTTGCTTTTTTATGATAATTTTAAACATTCTACTTTCTTTTGCAGCAATTATAAAAATTTCCAGCAGCTTTTTGTGTCTCCTTTCACTACCACCATTTTGAAAGGTGGAATCATTACTTGAATCTGAATTTCCTGACTACTTCTACTTCAAAGTCAAGATTTTCCTGACTTTTGTGAAGCTAAAATCTCAACCTTTTAATGCTGTGTAAAGCTATAGATCCCTCTAAAAAGTCGAATCAATTTCAGGAAAATAAAGTTTAGCACTGAAGATGAATATGCTGTTTCTAGAGTATGATCTCTTCTTCTGTACCCTTTGATCAATCTGTCTATCTATCTATCTATCTACAATAGATAGAATTCCCAAGTCTTATAGTGCATAATTAGATGTATCTCATCCAGACACCTCTTCCTCCCATTCATTTTTCACTTGGACACCAAAGAGCAATCCCACTTCTCGCTTACTGAAACTACGTGCTCTCTGGATGACAGCCCAAAGGCAACACGCTTGCCAGTTGCCAATGCCCATTATGGGTTTTTTTTGTCTTGATATGATTCCATAAAACCTACCTCACTGGCTTCCCTGCACTATGAATGCTTAAACTAATCCACTACCTGAACTGCCTCAAAATCTCAACATATTCTGGATATGTGCTCTCAAGCCAATCATAATGCTACCTTATGAATGCTCAAGTTTCTGGTGCCATTCACCTAAGAATAGTAGCTTTTGAAGGTTAATATAGATTCATTTCTCATGTAATTACAAAAATTTCTTTGAGAGAAGAAGTGGTGATACAATCTTTCTAGCTTTGTGTATTCTGATTATCTGAAAATGAAGTAGAAAATCTGTACTAAATATTAATTTTGAATGCAGATGGAAAGAACAAAAACTAATTTGCTATTACATTTACTGCTTTTACATCAACACAAAGTAAATTTAATTTTTAATCAAAAGAGCAAAATAACCTTTACCCTCCTTAATTACTGCACAGAGATAGAATTCTAAGTACTTGGGAATTTTCAGAAAATGAAAGTAGACTGTCAGTAACTGATGATAATGCTACAAGCCTCATTCTCAGTTTGCCAAGATTGCTCTAGGAAAAGTAATAGTCACTATCTATCCTGAATATTAAACCATATAGTCTGACCCCTATTTAAGTTCTTCTGGTCGAGATTTTCAGAGGAATTGAAAGGAGTTTAGCAAAAAAGTTAAAGCATACTGAATTTCAGTGGGATTTTGACACTTCATTCTATCCCTGACTATATCATCCCACAGATCAAAACCAATGTTAAAGCTCTAGCGAGAAACTAGGAAGCCACTGTAGCTCAGAGAAAATGAGGCAAAGGGTTGCTCGCCGAGGTATTCCGGGTGTGAGCTACAATATTTTGCGGGCTATTATTTCAAGTTAAGATAAAGAGCAGCTCGATATATGACACACTGCAGAAACCAGCAACAGCAAGGAGTGAGTAACCATATCCATACCAGGAAGAAACGGATGTCATTGCTCAGATAAGGTGAAGGAAAAGAAATAAAGAATCCCTGGACAAGGATGCTATTTGACTATGGATCAGCTACCGAGAATCCCACAATTCTTCTCCCATGTGAGCTGACAAACAGATGATCGTTCTCATTATAAAATTGCTATTACTTTCCCATTTTGTTGATCTTGCCTCAGCCTCTTTCTACTGAACTCCAGCCAGCTCTTATTCATGCCTTCCCCCTTTACAAAAGCTGCTTGCACATTCGGTAGCCCTAGCAAGGTCAGGTGCAATAGAGTTGTAAATATGAGGCCATCACCGGGCTGAAATTTCAGCTGTCTGTGCTTCCTAGCGAGAGGGTAAACAAAATGAGAGCCCTTGGAAGGCTATATGTTGGGCCTTGAGGGGAAAAAAATAAAATTTCTTCATCAGGCTCCAATATATGCTCAGCGAGGAAGGAATGGAGTCATGCCACAGACACCAAGATTATTTCTGTGAGATCTATAAAAAAGAGAGAGGAAAAAAATCTCATGACCGACGTGTCAAAAGCTGATGAGAGATCTAACAGGGCTGGCATGGATGCACCCAAAGTCCCACTATTGCTACCATCATTATGTGGCTTTTTTGTTTAGTTACTCTCAGAAGGCAGTAGAAGAAAGTGTTTTTACAGATCAGAAAATATTTAAGGTAGCTCTGTTTGGGTTATCGTAATTTATATATTGTTGGAAGGAAAATTGCATCCTTTTTATGAATGAAGACTTTGTTACTTCTGTGATTTCACAAGTGTCTTGATTTATCATATTTTCTTGCTTTTCTCTTTGTATTCATCTAACTTATGTTGAAAGATTAAAACAATATAGATGAAAATGTAAGGATTATTTAAGAGAGCTGAGAGAGTTCTGCAAAGAACAATGTAAAAGCTGAATGTGTAAAATCAGGCAGAAGCTAGAAGCCTGTTAGCAGCGTATGCAAAGATTATATGTGCTTGTTATCATACTGGTGGAAGAGCAAATCAAGGACATCTTGTAGACTACGAAATAGCTGCAGTGGCTGTGGGCCAATCATGTCATAAACATGAACCTATAGAACCTGAACTGTCATTTATTTTATGTCAATTCAAGTTCTTACTTATTTATTTTCCAGACGCGACTACAATGGAAACAATAAAAGGAAGACTCAACTAGCAGAGGTCTCACCTCTATTTTGTATAATTTGCTGCTTAAAAGCTTACGGAGTAAAACATGTAAATATATGCAGACCTGAGAGTAAGACCTCAGTAAGGAAATTACAGAGTATGGCTGAGGAAACTATGGGCCATAAACAAGAAAAGCACTATGGCTGCTAAGCACCTAGAAACCTGCTATAAATTGTTGCTGAGGTTCTGCTTCAGTGGATTTAGTATTCTGGGAGAGGTTGGCTTTTGGCTACATGCAGCAGGGAATTTGCTGGGGCAGGAGATCACAAGGATTCTCGCTGTACCCAGCCCAGCTGCAGCTCTCAGTGCTATGAACGGGGGAATCTGTCAGAGTTATTACCCAGTCCTGGCATGCATATTTTCCTTTAGAACAGCACGACTTGAAGAGAGAGGTACTGGAAATCTCATAATGATGCTGCTGCTTGTAAGATTTCCACTCCAGTGTTTCCAGTGCTGAACAATTTCAGATAAGACATGTAATCATTTCAAGTCAGATCCGCTGTTGATGTAAATTAGCCTAGGTCCACTGGAGTCAATTAAGGTACCTCAATTTTAAAGGATTTCTCCCTTAGCCTTGAGGTGTTTATCCACACCTTACTTGTGAGGTTCTGAATCTTTTAATTTAATTTTTGGATTAGTTCCTCTCATTAAAGGAGTCTGGACCAGGAAAGTATTTTGTATGCCGTGTGTTTGTTGGAGCCTTTTACCTGTTGTTTGGAAGGATAGAGAATTGAAGGCAAAGAAGCTTAAATGTCAAACTAAACATATAGGATGAAAGTAAAGAAGTATAGGGTCAGATGTTGAATGAGCTTGGAACCTATTCAAACATCCACATAAAGTGGCCAGATTTTCAAATGCCCGGAGGAGTCAGTGGGTGGGAAACACTCTTAAAATGCATGACTTATTTCAATCAAATTTGAAGTCAAATGAATTAGGAAGGGTCTCTCTAGTCTGCATCTGGAGAGAAACGGGAATAAATTCCTTTCCACCTTCAATTTTAGTGATTTTCTAGAATAATTCTTTGTTACTGAACTCCATCACAGTTCCCCACAGCACAATTCCATTTTTCCTGAGCCAAGACGATGAAAGGCTGATTAATTCTTTGCAGCTGACTCAGCATTCCCCTGCTGCACACCCCTATTTACAGGAGAGGTAGCTGTGGTCCTTTCTTTGGCCAGAAAGAGATAATTCCTTTCTTTCCAGCCTTTGGCTAGACCTGTATGTCTTGCTGTGTTCCTTCTCACATATTTCATCAGAGGAAACTATGACTATTTTTAATTCAGAAGAAAAGTTTCCAATAAACATGTCCCAGTCTACCAGAGGTGTGCTATGCTGAACCTTCAGAACAAAAAGCCCCCAACATGCATAGCACCCCTTCCTAGTAAAATATAGGAGAATCTGGACTCTGCCAGCTCAGAGCAGCCAGGAGCAGGATGGTACATTTGTGCTAAATTTTCATTTGTATTTAATTTTGAAAGTTGCCAACCTTTACAAAAATACAACAAAGATAACCTTTCAAGTATGACTTGTAAGCAGTTTCAATGATATCTGCTGACAATCTGAGACAATAGCTCTGGGAAAGGTGTGAAATGCCATACTAATCACAACATGATGCTAAATCTACAACCTAGTGATATTTTAAAACTCGACAGAATTATTTGGTTACTGCTTAAAGAAAAAGAGAGTTTATCTTATGAAGATATGCACAATTAATAATTAGTAAGTTGCTACAATAAGCAAGCCAAATTTGGGAGCATAGAAAACAATTTTTTCTAGCAGCAATATTTCTGACATTCACCTGACCCATTTCTTCACAATTTTGGATTTTAGAATACTGGGCTAAGTCTTTGTCAGTTCTAACTGACATCAAAACCGACCGACTATGGGACTCTCCTGTCACGAACAATCTCCTGAACAATCTGTTGAAGAAAAAGGAAAAACAGCTACTATTTGGTCAACCCAGTGAGAACTAACATAACTTGTGACATGATGCCTAAAGTAGCTTAAAGAAACAGGTGGATGCCTTGTACATGTACATGCTTATCTTGCCTATTTGCATCTTCAAAAAAGACTCTAAACCTTTCCTCTTCTAAATGTGAGGGATGACTATTGCAATACACAACCAAATAAAGGCCCAGCTGTCTAGGCCATCAGGCCCAACATGCCACAGAAGATTCCCCTCTAACTGAAAGACAAAATCAACCCAGAGGAAAGGCTAGTTTGGAAGATTTCTTTTACAAGGAAACAGATTTGCCTATCCTTTTTATTTAGTTTTTTCAAGCAGCATATAGCCAACTACAGAAAATGCTGATCTGACAGTTCTGGACTAGAATTATGGAAATCCAGCCTAGCCTGCCCCCCCGCCGCCCCTTCCCGTCCCTTAGGGTGGCAAGAATGGAAGTGGGACGATCCCCTCAAAGTAAAGCCACATGGGGAATGATTCATGCAAAAGGTGGTATGGGCCACCAGCTGGTAACATTGGGAATGGTTCTACCAAGGGTTCAGCTTTCTCTGCTCCCACCAAGTCATTTGCAGGCACTCCTTGGCAGGGTTTCTTATAAACACTTATAAACACACTTATAAAGTAGTGCCTATGATTTTCATCATAAGTAACACAGAATTTTTTAAAACATATACTACATAAAGGTAAGGCATGATGAGCATACCATACAGATGGACTCACAAATACCTGAAAGCAACAAGGTATGAGCAAGTGAGGGGAAGGGCAGTCCATTGGATGACACCATTAACAGTCCTAAGACATTTTATCACTAATATTCAGCCAAAATTCTATTAACAGCATACTGCCTGTGTAGGATACTGAAAATTTTTTCGTTAGTATTAAAGGTAGTTGTGAGGTTATAAACTGTCCCCTTAGGAGTGATTTTTGTTCTATAGGTGTTTTACAATGTTTCATGCAATAAAAATGTGACTTTTGCTTTGTTTTCCTTTACAGAAATGGATTGTGCACAATGTAATCAGCTTTGATTAATTTACTTCTCTTAAAATGGATTCTCTAAAAAATTTTGCAGAAAAGACATCATTTTCCTAAGGGGTCTAGATTCGCAATGGCACAAAAGGCAAGCCAATCAGACGTCATACCAGGCATACAATTATAGGATGTGTCCTAACAAAATCCTGCAAATCATACCACACATTATACTGGACTCCTGCATATCTGAAATTCACTGTTACCCGAACCACCTACCTACTGTAATCACAGCATTGTACAATGCGTGGGTGCACAGCATTCAGCCTGCCGAGATCTGTTTCATGACTCCCAATGCATACCAGATACCAGACTGGTAGATTACTATATCTGTGTTCTCCTGCCTGTCAGAGTGAATAAGTGATTTAATATACAGTTGTAGGATTAAGGCTTGATTTTTTTTTTAGAAAAGGAAAAAGCAGCATGTATCTTACTAAACTTTTATTCATCCCCAAACTCTGATGTCAGAACCATTTGCCTTTCTAAAAATTTTAGGCATATCCTTATGCACCTATTCACAAAAATAAAAAATATTTTTCCTTAACTTAATATAAAATGGTCAAGTCACCAATAGTGTACAACCACCTTCTGCAGTGTATCTCAGATTGGATTCTATTGGATTATTTTTTTGTTTAGCATACATGTACAATGATGGTAACAGAATGTTCCTGTTGAATAGGCAAACTCTTGAATATGAGAAAAACTAGAATTATTAAGACAATGCATGCTATGCTAATTCAGCTTTCTTGGGTACATTATGATAAAGGCTTTGATTACAGGATGCCATCATATTTTTTCCCTGGGACCTCTGCCTCATTCTGTGCACAGGATGGACGGATGCTCACTTAATGAGCAGTGATCCAATATAGTTTTTATTTTTATTGTTCAGTGGGTGGCCTCAGGCCTTATTTACTGCATACTATTCAGATCCAGATATGAAGACAGAATTATTAATTTCCTCATGAGTTTTTCTGGAACTGTATCTGCATCATCACAAATATTTACTATTTTACTTCTACAAAACCTCTGCAAGATGAGAATATGTTTCCATATGATTCCTTTTGTGATATATAGAGAAATAAGGCATAAAGTCTAAAGCTGAAAAAAGTCCATTATTTTGGATGCCAAATTTGAGATGTCTACAACTTAATGTTTCAGAATGTATGGCACAGAGTGTCCCTTCGTGCTGTCAGGACTGCTGCTCCCCTTCACTTACCTTGCAGCACTTTTGCCAGTCCAGCACCAGAGTTCCAGCTTAAGCGTCACACACGCCCTGCCAAGGAGTGCCTACAAGTAGTAGGCAGGTGTATAAAACCTGAGTTAAGTGATATAGTCAATGTCTTGGTTCCTTCAGCTCCAGGACAGACAGAAAGAGAATTATATTATTTGGATCAATTGCCTTATTTTTAAAATAATCTTTCTTTTGTATTTCCTCATCTCGTTCACCACACAACGTGTATAGTCAAAGAACCATTCTGCAGAAGATAGGATCCTTAATAACATAAATCTCAACCTCCCTAGAGCAGGGCTATCCGGCATACTAAATTTCTCTGATTCTTTAGACTCCATCAAGGAGTGCTGGGTACTGCCGAGATTTTCTGCTTCATGACTTCTTGTTTATTATATGAAGAACTGCCTTTAGGGCATCTTTAGGGTATCCTTACCTTTTGGACATCTAAGCCCATCCCTTCTTTGGGAGTCAAGCACGCTAGTACATTGCACACACAGCCCCATAGAAACATAGTGGAAAACTGTACTGTTAATAGCTGTATCATAAAACAGAAGCTTATTTGATCAACTAAGATTGCATAACTAATCTTGGGCATTTACTAACTCTTGAGCACCTGGCTTTACAAGGCTAATTTTTACATGGGTTCTAGGTACTTCTTTGTAAGGCAATAGAAAAACAAAATTTTTGTCGTATGGCATCATACTGACATCAACACTGGTTATCAACAAGAAAGCCAGCTTTCAACCTACTCATCTGTCTCATCACCTACTAGTGCAATGGGGGTCCATGACCCATTACCAATGAGAGTTTCTTTGTGATTCTCTGGTCCTCTTCTGCACTAGTCAGTGCTTTGGCAGATGTTTTGATTATTCTTCAACAAATATTTGCTGAGAACAGAAATCTGGTAAGATTCAAAAATTCTGGATTCATTTTTACATTTTGGAGGACAGAGTGATTTAGGGCTTAGACCTTTCTGCTTGTCTACCAAGCCTAATCTCCAATTTGGGCTGTGTTTTCTCCTGTTTGTCACTGCGCCAGACCTCTGTTTTCCCCTTCTTCATCATCCCAGTATGATCATCCTAGTCTCGTCACCTTCAGATGCCCTGGCTCTCATCTCCACACATTTTATGTCATTTCATCCTATTTATATGCAGCCACCTTTCTTCTCATACTTTCCAGTCATCTTTCAAGTTATTGTTCCCCCGATTCTCAACCAAATGCAGGTTATTTTTTTAAAACATGGTGGAACAAGTTTCTCTCAAACTTAGAAACAACAAGGCTGGTCTTGCAAATCTTCTAGGGGGGAAAAAAAGTGAATCCAAAAGAGACAATTCTTGAAGGAAAAGTTTATACCAACACATTAATGTTTTGATACAGTTCTAAGCAACTGAAAACATGGTATTCTAAAGGGAAGCATCAAACTAACTTGGCTGCAGGCAGCACTCCTGGCTCCACCTACAATAAATCCTTGTCCCTTTCACATAAATAACCAGGTCTGGAAATGTTGCTTTTCCGTTTACAAATTGATCAGTTTGTCTCTTCTGATCCAGCTTTTTTGTGTCATCTGGCACCACAGGACCAGAAACTGGGCAAACCTCCCCAGATGTGAATTCTTTCAGTGTGGGCTGATGTAGTGCCAGAACACTTCAAATGAAGGAGGTGCCATGGTTGCAGCTCTGCTGGTCTTTGGCTATTGACATATCTTCCCTCCAGAGCTACTATCAACCAGTGTAGTGTAAAAAACAGCCCTGGGGCTGCTTTCACATATTTCAAGGTAACACAAAGGTATCCACAAAGTAAAGATGTCATTATCAATTCATGTCTTGTCCATCACTATGGACAGGAATTTTCTTTTTCTCTGCAAAATGTCGATCTGGAGACTTTCTGAAGGAACATAAATACACCAATGCCAAAGGTGGAGCTCCTGGTCAAAATGAGTACAACTATTCTATAATTTACACACAGTTTTGAACCCAGATTTACTGTGTATTGATTATATTTGGGTGTATAAAACATGCGACAAAGCTGGAACATACCAGCAGAAATAATTTGAGTTTGTTCTAATCCCTAATACAAGCACAAGCATGAACAGACTAGTCATAGTCCTGGCTGTGCTTTCCCACTTGAGTCCTCCACACCAAATCCTGCATTGTCCTGCAAAAACATTACATGGAAAATATTGGAAAATTTCTAAATGTGCCTGAGTTTACAACATAGATGCACAGACAGAGCACAGCACGACTAACCTGTTTTTAGACAAGGTAATCAAAGCAAAAGGGAGTCTCACTCAGACCAGAATAGCCTAGACAGTGACAGTCAAAACCTTTATTCTCAGTCTCCCACATCACAGGTAGGTGCCCTAAATATGACTCTATTAGCACTTCTGAATCTGCTAAAAATCTGTCTGTGTGGGTGAACAATTTTTTAAAATCTTGAGTATACCCCAGTGCAGAAAGGAAAAAATAATTCTGAAAATCAGATAAAAGTTTTCCATGTTTTCTAGTTTTCATTGTTTCTTTCACAAACTGTAGCACTCAAATATTTGTGGTTTGAAGGGTGAAATGTCATAAAACTCTCTAACAACCCTAACATGTAGAAGACACTTCTAGCCCAAGCAAGGTGGTCCAGCATCCACGAGTCTCATCAAAAGCCCTGTAGTTGTCACCGGAAGCAGGAAAACCAACGAAGTGGCCCAACATTACCAAAAGCTACTTTTTGGGGATAAAGAAGCTTTAAAGTGAGGCAGAGATTCCATAGATGCTGAATCATGGTATCTGAGGACTAAGCTGATGCCATTTAATGGCACTATGGTATGGGCACCAGGAGAAAGAAGAGTTTGCACAGCTGATCAGTAGCAATGTTTCCACTGGAAGATACACACATTATAAGTTCCACTGGTAAGAGTTGAATCAAGCTCTTTACAAGGGTATGAAAATATTGCATCCATGTTGCTTCATCAGCATTGTCATTTACCATTGCCACTTCTCCACTAGTTTCTTTAGGTGGTTTCTGTCTGTACTGTGTGTGAGGGTCTTCCCTTTTGATGTATCTGTCCATGGAGTAGTTTTGCTTTACATATTTGCTGTACCAGTTCTTCCTTTCAAATCTCAGCTCATTGACTAAACATCTGAGTTTGGCTCTGTGTCTGCCATCATTCATCTGTGTAATCATATTATTTAATCCTGGAAGGCCTTTAGGGATACACTTTGTATGAAAGGAACCTTCTAAAGTTTTGAACCATATAATCGATAACAGCAGTGTGGTTTTCATTGATAGTAATGCTTTGACCCCTCTTGTATGCCAGATTAAGAGCTAATGCCAGCTACTGACCTCTTACCTATTTGGTACATCCTGTCATGATCCTTAAACCACAGCATATACAAAGTATGATAAATACATTTTCCTGAAGTCAAAGTCTGGGTCGCAAAGCACTGTGAAATAAGAAATGCAAATAACAAAACACAGGATATACATTGTTTAGCATAGCAATACATATGACAGCAATAATCACATCACTGTCAGAGGAAATGTGGTATACAACAGCAACTGAAATCTACCATTAAAAGTCTAAGGAAATTCAGCTCCTAAATCATCTAATTGTTTATTTCTAGGCATGAAATCATATCTCAACCATTGACCAAATGAAAATGGAAAGGGGTTTATAATTTGACTAAAACACATGCTGCTGATGAATAATTTTTCATTAATAAAAACTAATAAGCTGACCCCCACAGCAAACAATTGCTTTTAATTTTTCCTTGTCACACTACTGTACAGAAAAGAAAACACAGCTTTTATGAAGTTGTTCTACTCCATCATTATTTTACGTTTGTGCAGAATATCTCACTAATCACATTTTTCATGGTCCATACGTCTTGACTCTTTATTTCAGTAACTAAACTAAACATCATTTGCTAAATAAACTGGAATATACAATTAAAATAACAGCCAGAGTCTGACAGAAACCTATAAATGTCGTGGAAGTCAAGGTTAAAGCCATTCTTCTGGCCTCTGGTGTTGGGGTTCTCAAAGAAAGGAGAACTCACCCTCTCTGACTGTTCAGGATATTTTAAAAGGATACACCTGTATTAAGGGACAAATCTTCACATTTCTTCTTCAGTCTATCCCCTATTTAATCCTGCTTGAATTTAAATGCTTAAAATACTCCTTGTGCCACTAAAGGGAGTACCTTGAAACCAGCATGAGGACTTTTTACTGTATAGATCTACAGAGGAACAATGCAGGTAAATTTCTCAGCCTTGCTTTCCAATTTGTGGCCTACTGTTGAAAGACGTACTTAATATTTTTAAATCATAATCTGTATGCGTATCTGGTGTTTTTTCCATATGGGTAGCTATGCACGTATGCAGCCATTTTGTTTTGTGCATACATTGATAGCCTGAGCACCTTTGGGACCACCTTTGGCGTGCTCTGTCTCTGGGTTGACTCCAGGTGCCATGCCCCCGCGGACACCAGGCCATGTGCTGCAGTCCTATAATCCTGCCCACCAAATTTGGACCATGGAGTCTGGAGGTAGATTGGAACAGGGGAGTCCTTTGCCCTGCCTTCACTGGAAACCAAAGACATGTCAGGCAGAATCAGGCCCAGATCTTGCAAGCACAAATTGGGTAAATTTCAAATGCCAAATGTACACCTTTGGCAAACTAGCACCTATTTCCAGTCACAAGCAGAAAAATGCATTGATGGAAAAAACCACTGTGTTAAGTCAGTGCGGTTTTAGCAGGGGAGCCAAGGAAGCTGTAGCCCTGCCTTTAGCACCAGCCAATGCACCATGCACTCCCATGTCAAGTGGTGGAACCACAGCCACAAAGCTGCACAGCCCGCACCACCCTGCAGGCAGACCCAGGCTAGCCGCATCTTCTGTGAATATGTGTCCACACGTGTGCCGAGAAGTGCAGTTTCTCAATTTGTGTGAAAGATACACAAATGGAGTGCCTTTCAGGTAAGAAAAGAACGTACGTGGTTTTAAGGACAAGAACACCTAGCGTTACTCATTGTGGCTGGGTCTGAGACGCAAGTTCTTCATGCAACAGATATATGGAACTTCAGACCCTCACTGCATAAAGTAGACGGTTGGATTGTAGTTTGTTAGCATGGGTAGAGCTTTCTTGGCTTATTTAAAGCTGCAGTTCTGTTTGTGATATATAAATTGAGTCTAAGGCATGTCTATTAGGGAATGAAGCTGGACAATTGGAAAGACATGAATGGTACCATGTAAATTTTCCTTTATTGCAATAAAAGACTCAAACAGAAGACATACAGATAGCATCTCCCAGATACAGAGGGTTGTTCAAGGCAGGGTATGTTCTAAACAATTTAACACTGAGGCTATGATGCTGGAGAAAATGTATCTCTTAAGAAGTGTCAAGGACATTTGAAATAATTCTCTCATCTTTTACAGTACTTTTCATATAGTTACTTTTGTGAAGTACATACACAGTGTACACATTTACTTGTGCTTTAGATGCCATAGTTTATTCCACCTGTCTTTCCAGAAAGACAAGTCTTCTATAGATCCTGTGCTATAGCTGCCGGTCCCATGGGGATGATATAAGATGGCACTAGGAACTTGTGCTTAGGTAACAATTTCCTTCTCTGGCGGTCTTGTGTTGAATGTCTTGTTTACTCTTCCCTTGAGCAGGTCATGTTTCTATGCATCATTCTGTAGGACAATACATTAAGAAGGAAAAATGCTCTCACAAAGTTATATACAAATGGGAGTCTCTTTTGGCAGTACGCATCCTTAAAAGAGTGTAAAGCCAAACTGCCATTTAACGATCCTGGAAAAAAAATACTGATATTTTATTGTGCGCTTTGCATCATTTTTATTCAGTAATCTGAAGACGTAAATAAATAACAGTTATTAAAAAAGATCTAATTCTCTCAGCATCTTTCTGAGGAGAGTAAGTGAACTTCTGAGTAGATCCTGATTTACACAATTTAATACTACCTGTTGTGACATACCTGTGCGGAGCTTGTTATGGTTTAATCCATCTTGATTGAACCAGTTTTTAAAATCCCAAATTGTTTCCAAATTACCTGCTTAAGGCTAATTCCAGCAGGCTCTGCTCCCTATTGCTGCTGTCCCGGAGCTATGCTACCAGAGCCCAGCTTCCTGGACCTTCAGGGGCTCTTCCTCTTTGCTGTCTTCCTCCTCCTCCTTTTCCTGCTCCTCCACAGCTGTTCATCCAGTTGAGCAGTAGCAATACTCCGTAGCCCTGCTTTGATGATGTTCCTTGCCCTCATTCTGGCAATCGCTTGATATTTAAAAGTCAGCAAGAACTTTGTTGCAGAAGCCATACTATCACAGTGTCCTGGCTGTGTTATAGGTATATTTGTTTATTTACTTACTTGTTTGGTTTTAAAGTACAGTCAATACTTTTTACTGTCAACCATAAACAGCCACTGATGGGCAATGAATCACGACATTTGAGGCTGAGGTGAGCAACCGGAAGTCTTCTGACAGAGAAGCTGAACATCCTCTTTTTAACAAGAATCGCTCCCAATATAACTTATGATCTGTTGCAGCCTCCTTTGTCTTAAATATTTATTATATTATAATTATTAGTTTATGCTGACGTAAGGCATGTGAGTATAGAAATAGGCCACTTACTGTTGAGATAACACTAAGTTACACTAGACACTGTAGTGAAGTTAGACTAACTTAGACTAGATACCCTAGTCACTATATAGTTATCCCCACCTCTAATGGGTCAGGATTATAAGCAGTCCCACCCTAGCCATATAGCAAGGACCTGTAAATATTAACTCCAGTGGTTGTTCTCATGAATCCTACAGAAATGAATGAGGCGCTTGCTTTACAGAGGGTATGAATATCCACCTCTCCCTTGAAAATCTTTCTGTAGCAATTAGACTCTGAAAGCTTGATTCTGCAAGATGCAAATATCTTTGCCTTACTCAGAAAAATGTTTTCAGTAAATGTTTAAAGTTAAGCATATAAATGCAGCCAGTAACAGCCAATTTGGTGTTCATCTTCTTAAACATATATTTAACTCTTTTGGTGGGTTGTGCTGGAAATCTCGGTAGTTTATAGGAATGAGTAAGGGATTATGACTTGAGTAAAGTTGAAAGAGTGAGAATTCAGGACCCTGTCGATTAGAATGAACTCCAGGTCTTCTTCCATTCTTTTTTCACCTAGGAGAACATATCCTACTAGTTCCCTCTGTCCTCCCCACTACAGGTTTCCTAAACAAAAAAACATTCTTACCTATTTTGCGTTATTTAAAATACTGCAATAGCTGTTCTTCCACGCCTCCTGTCTATTCAATGCAAGTGAAAACCGTAAAATGAAGTTGAGTAATTCTGGCACCCAAAGAAAGTGCAAGGAGACACTTTTGAACAGCCAGAGGACACAAAAGCACTGTTATATTATACTCTTTGTCATTCCAATTTTAACAATAACAATAAGTATATTAATCACCAGCACCACTGAAGTTTTGTGTGCAATTAGCATTTCAACGCCCTCTCCTTTTGCTGGGGTGGAGCGGTTCGCCTCCATTGTGAGCTGCTCTTAATTGTGGTGCAAGAATGGACGACGGTTCTATGATTGCATTTTGGAAACTGGTGGCACTTCAGTTGTTAGAGGCGAGCTCCAGTTTCTTTGTTTGTTTGTTTATTTGTTCCTGTACTTGTACTTCTGCTGTGTTAACTCATGGAAATTGCTCAAGGACAGATTTAAATCAAAACAGACAGTTTCCATTTTTGCTCTGTAACTAGTAGGATTTGTTTAAAAGGCGCTGCTGCTGGAACATAAGGCATGTCTGGAATGTTTGTTTACTCACCGTTCTGAGCATGTGCCCTTTTGTTAGGAGACAGGGCTTTCCGTGGTGCAAATCTCCAGTGCCTCTGGATGAACCTCTTTAAATAATTAAAATAATAGTGGATTGAGATGGGTTATTCTATCTTTTTTCAAAAAAGATGTGTGTATGCTATTTAATGCAATGGCTTCAGATATTAACCTCGTGCTTTACGGGTCTTTTAAAGACCTCCAGAAAACCGCACAAGCACACACATGTAAATGGTTCCCAGGATTATGCCTCAGCAACTTGAAAATGTTTGTATTTCTTCTGTGCTGGGTATATTTTGCTTACCCAAGCAGACAAGTCCTTTCTGGTTAATCCTGTCCAGTTCTGTGACTTGCCCATCCCATGGGGATTTGGTGCATGGAGGTTATTTGTTCTATTAATCAGGAGGTTCCTAAATTCTAATCCTTGGTAAAGCACTGGATTGCCATCTGACCTTGGCAAGTCACTTGACCTCCTTTTGCCTCAGTCAATCCAGCTGGAAAATTGGGTAAAAAGCAGGACTTTACTGAAAAACAGATGCTGCATCTGAGATGAGATTCCTTTTGCAAATGATGAAGCAACCAGAGTGAGACTAAAAAAGGAACTTTTGCAAAAGGCAACTTTCTGGACTTTACTAATCTTTGTTACATTTTACATTTTGGTAGGAGATTCATCAAAATGCCTTGTTTGACAAAATGTATGCTGGTGGATGAATAGCTGATGCAACGTTTATGCAAGGAGTTTTGTTTAACTTGAAAGACCACATAGCTTTCTTCATTTAGTAATTTACATTGGCTTCTTCTTGATGTAGGAGGAATGAGGTAATGAAGGCACTAGACATGGATATCATATCTGACTGAGCCAGCACATGCTACGGGCCAGATTCTCTGGCCTACTCTGCTCTGCTTCACTGTTCCTATGGGAAATAAAAAAAGGAAGAAGAAGCAGGCAGCACTTCTCTCCTACTTGGGGAGGCAAAAATGCGTTTTTCTGAGCCATGCACCCTTGGATCAAAGGGAAAGTCTATGCTCCTAAATTCTTCTGCTCCTCTAGTGTTCATTTTTGACTCTGAATGACTGCTAATCAGTATACTAATGATGTAATTGGTACTATCTACACAAATACATCAAATTTCACTGGGGACTGGAGTGTCAAATGTCCTTCTTACAAATCTAACAGAATCCTGACATTTTATATAGAAAATCAAATTCGGCTCAATACAAAAGCTTTTACTTGAAAGTGTCACAAATGGGCAGTGGAGACTAACATTATGGCTTGACTGGAAATGACATCCCAATAGAGGATAAGTGATAATAGATAAGTGAGAAGTCGTGAGGAACTAATCATTTGCTCCTGCGTATACTTAATACATTGCAAGAAACTTTACTTGTTCATTTTTGTACATTATGACAATTACTTATGCTCTTGTTTACTCTTACAAAATTATTAAACACCTTACAGCTCTGTATGATTTCAGTGAGTTCAGCATTACTATCAGCAATTTCTTAAAGTCATGATACTTATTTAAATGAGTAAATAGGGGTTAGAGCTTGCCTGCAGGATGTTAAGTTCTGAAAAAGAGGTCCTCTATATCCTTAGAATCATTTAGATTAGAAATAGAAAGTGGAACTCAAATGATGGAGGCTTGCCTAAAATGAAATTAGAATAAAATGGTTGCAGACTTTGAAAAGCAGAAGTATCAAATTTCACAAAAGTAACTGAGCAGGAATTAATTGTCTTAGGTAGAGGAAGAAAACAGTAATTAAAGGAGACAATCAAATTTTCATATGGTTTTGGGGGTTTTGTTTTCTTCTTTCCAGTTCTTCTATTGGTCCTTTAATCTTGGTGGCAAAGGTTCATATTTCTTCTTACTAATTCTCTCTGACAATAAGTTGGCAACTTTCCCTGCAAAAATATGTTGGTGGTGTTTTAGGTCGGCCTCACCCTTAGGGAGAAAAGTGGCACGGTAGGAGTGTTTGTTTCTTGTCATAAAAAATATAGAGAGGTATTTTTCCTTTGATTCCATAAGCAAGAATTTCTATTTATTGTGCACAGCACATAGTACACAAAATATGCTGTGATTGCGTTCAGATTACTTTCCCATGCAGCAGGTAATCTTTAACTGGTAAATGAGTGGTATGATATGACTTTGAATGGCATCTCCCATATCATCTTCCCATAAAGCCCCACTGCATAAGTACCAAATAAAGAATATTTCTATCACCTGTCAGCCCATACATGAAGGCATTAAAGTAGTTAAAAAATCAGCTAGGCATTTTAGAAAGGAATCTTTCAAAGACTTCGGTTTTCTGAAGAAACAGCAGATTTTTTTCTAATGGAAAATTCCAAAATTGTAACACTCGCTTTTATCTCAAAACAAGACAAAAATCAAAATGAATTAATTAAAAATCTATGACTACAGTAATTAATATTATCTTATCAAATGCAATATTTTCACTTTTTAAAATGGTAGATTTCAGCATATCAGAGAGGAATGATTCATTAAAAGCTTTCCTAACAAAATCTGTAATTGCATTAGAAATGGTTCTGTGGAAAAGTATGGTCTGTATCTGATGTCTGGTTAAGCTATGTTGTATATAATACAGTGCTAGGCACTCTACAAGAGCAAAGGCGGGAACGATCTCTGCTTTTCTGAAGAATTTGCATTCTAAAAAGAGGACATAACAGATGGGGGGGGAACAGATGCATCTTTGTTCCTTCCCCTGTCCCTTCTGATCCCTGCCCATACCAGTCTCCTCTGTTCGAGTCTGCATCCCCATCCAGCATTTCTTCCCCGCTTTGAATTCTAAATCCACTCGCAAGTCATTCTCCAGTTTCGGTTTCATTCAGACTTTCCACCACTGGGTAGCTGATGTGCAGAGAAGTGCTTCCATCTCACTGCAAGATGCCTCAGTAAAGGCTATCCCATGTGTATGGGTTCTGGTATTCTGTATTGGATTAGTTGTACGGACAGACTGTACAGACAGACCGTACAGACAGAAGCCATGCCTTTCGACATCATCCTCTTTTTGTTCTCTGCCTCTTGCCTTCTTTCTCCAGTGTGCTGCTGGTGGCTCTGACATGTTAGTCAGAGTTTGTCCGATGCTAGTTACTGGGTATATTTTCCCAGTGGATTCCTGAGCCATATGTTTTCATGTGCTTACAATATTTTCCTTCTTTCTACTGACACCCATTACTCATTTTTATCATCTCCCTCTTCTTGACTGATGCTACTATATTAAGAAGGGGAGGGGAATGTGTAAGCATGAAGATGTGGGCATGGATGGTTATTCTTTCCATGTGTTATGTGATGACTGGGAAATATTTTACATTTGTCAATGAAAACCCAAGGCTCAGTCCTGCATTTTTCATTGATGCAGAATTACGGGGGGGTAGGGGGTGTTTGTTTACTGACAGCACACTTCCTTGAGCATTATTTCCTTCAGATTTTAATTTGGAGGTTTAGGTAGTTGCTACTGATAACATGTTCTGGTGAGCAAAATGAAAACAATTCAGGTTATTGTATTTAACCTGTACAGTGTCTTTAAGTGAGAGCTGAGGGTGTTTGACCCTATCCGGGTCAGGCTCTGAGGAATTAACCAAACAGTGAACTCTAATATCCAGCTTGCCTATCTTCCTGATAACCTGACTGCATTCACTGTGTAACTGCCCAGCTTTCTGATAAAATTCACCTTGCGCTCAGGACCAATCTCAAAGGGGAAAAAAAACCCTCCCCCACTTTTCTGGGAGGAGATATTTTATGCTTTTTTCTGGGCACATACAGAAAATAGTAACATTTTAGCAATGTCACTTTCTCAAGAAAAATCTATATTTTCTCTAATTGATGCGACAGCTATTTCATTGGGATGGCCTTAAACTAATTTATATTTTTTTTAATTCATCAGTAATTAAATAATCTATACCTGATTATGTGCATGTAGAAAAAACATATACGCATGCATTTTTTTTACCTGTCAGGCAGAGTTCTCTATCAACAGTAAGTAAATCACATTGGGCTTCTTTTTTTTCTCCTTTTTTTTCTTTTTCTTGATCAAGCAAACAGTATGTCAGTGCAGGGAGAATCTTACTGCCTGTTTAAGTTAGAATTCTTCCACGTGCCTCTTTTACTGTCTTGGAGAATTGATGGAGTTTGGGATCTTGTTCTGTTTCCTTTCCTTTTCTGCTATATTTCTATTTAAAGTCTCACTGCCTGATAAAATGCCTGTATTTAGTGGCTCCGGCTCTAGCAGTTTCGTCTCCTGCGAGAAAGATGAAGGTTTCATATAAGAAACAAGTCGATAATAGCTACCTCACACCAGTTCTCTGTAAGGCTTCATTCTTAGGACCTCATACAGTACTCGGAGAAGTGGGTGGACTAGCCATTGGATCAAGCCTTTACTTTATGCAAAGATCTCCCAAGATCCCCTAAAGGAAGATGTGAATAATGTTCAAAGCAAAAGACTTGCTCTTGTGTTATTATTTTTATTAGGATTATTGTTAGCCTTCATATCTTACTTTTCTTTAAACTCACCTTCCACCGCACGAGCGGAGAGCTAGAAAGAATAGTGTCCTTTTCGCCCAGTTCCCCAAATGTGTTTTGGGACAAGCTGTAGTGATTATCGAGGCAACATCATGTAAGTATTAGCATGATTAGACTGCCATGTCTTAGATATCACACCGTTCCCAGTACTCTGGAGCCTGTACGTTCCTGGCAGTTCCCCTGTGAAGGAAGTAGTTTGTGTGTTGATGGATACCATGCAAATTGTTCTGTCTGAAGGAGCTCTTGCACAATCAACCTATTTGAGGGGAGAAAAAAATGGATTCCCTCCGCCTGCGTAATGCTGTCACTCAAACCACACCTAAATACCAGTAGGAGACTGAAAGTTTGGGGAATTGTTGTTTTTGGCTAGCAATTACTATGCAACATACAGCCAGATCCTGAGCTCAGGGGCATGAACATAAATCCAAAACTCAACTGAAATGGCTTAAAAAGTCCAGGTTTACACCAAACCAGTGTAATCAGAATGACCTAGCTGCATGCATGACCGTCTAAGAAAAAGAAAAGCACACTAAAATTATTGTGTAAGTTCATGTGAAATTTTGAGGAGTAGCGTCTGCTTTGCATACTTTTCATTAGTATTTACAACTATTTAAAGAAAGCTACCAGTGTTGTCAAAGCAAATTAACTGGTTCTTTGAAAATCAATCTTCCTTTTTTTTTAGGTGTATACTGTATATCCTCACACATTTTTTGCCACTGATGGTTTGACACGTTTTTATCTCCATGAACAACAAAGCCATGTATAATTCCATGCAATTGTCTTTTAAGATATGAAGGGAAAAAAACCCTAATTTACAACACAAATATATTAGGTTTTTATATAAAAAGCATCACATGTATTGATCAAAATGACTTTCTTTACAATATTTGATGCTCAAAAGAGAACTAATTGTATTACATGTTATAAGTGTATATTATCCCATTCAAGCTGTGCCAAACAGGAAAATTGACAAGAAAGCATCTACACTGGAGTTACATACCTCCAAGTTGTAATCAGATAACGGTGTCTATATACTGAAGTAATAGCATCCTAAAGGACCTTTTCAGATACTGCCTAACAGGAGTTTAGAATATCTTTATTAATCTTTATGTAGATTAAAAACAACTTCCACATATATCTTGCATTTTTGTACCGCTTAGTTTCCAAATATATTTGTTAAGGCTAGGCAGTCTTTGCACATAATGAAACTGTTACTCGTATAATTCAAAAACCTAAAGTAGGACAGTTAATCTAAGGCACATCCATACATACTTATAAACAGCACAGGATGAAAACAAAATTGTCATGTATGCATACACAGCATATATATTCTATAATAAACTCTTCCTAATCAGTTGTGCACTTTATAAAACAATGTAAGAGAAATGACAATGCTGTCATTTGTATATTCTCCCTCAGTTCTCTAATGGAAAGCTTTTTTTTTGCCTTGCCAACTCATTCCTGACAATGTTAATGATTCACTATAAAGCAGCTTCTGTGCTATGATTTGTGACATTCAGGCTGGTTAGATGGGAGGACTAGGCAGGTTTCTGGGGAGTGTTTTGGATGCAGAAATGCCTTGAAGATAGCACTTTATTATATTTAGGACAAGTATGACATCCCACTTCAAGGAAAAGGCCCCTATACATATTGAGAAGGGATTTCTATGGTTTAAGTGGGGAGGAGAAGGTTAGTTTAAAAGAATGCCTGTGTTTTTTGAGACGACATAAAGATAGGAGGTAGAGAAATGGAGGCAGGAGGCAGAAGGATTATGGATAATGGAAGAATTTTGCCTGAGGGTATGTGCCTGCTTTGCCTATTCCTGTATAACTAGAATATTTATAATTCAAATACTTATCTTTAATAATTAAAACCCAAGGAATATTAAAGACAAAAGGTAGAGAATATTATGTACACATATGTAGGCATCATGCATTAAATCCCTACAGTTGCAAAATATAGCAAGAGGTAGATTTAAAGGAGGTTAAAAAAGTGAATATTTTAAAATGTCTTGAAAAAAGAATTTCTAATTCACTCTAGTTCTGCCAGAAGTGATACCCCTTACTTCTTATTTCTACACATAACTAGTCATGGGGAGAGCTACTAAAAATACACTGCATGGTGGCTTGACATCAGCACATCAACAATTAAAAAGTGGATACAAATATTTCAGGTTTTCACAACCTTAAAAGTTTTACTCATGATTTATGAAAACATTGGATTTGCCAGGGCAATTGCATTTTGCTTTTACAGGACACTTAGTTACATAGCTTAAGTAAACTGCTAGTTGCAACAGAATGTAATATTCTACCACATTCAGTAACACCCTCTGATCTGCTTTCCACAGACAGCAAAGAAACAAAGAAAAACAACCATAGCTGTGGATAGAGAAGAGTGTTTGAAAAGAGAAAGAGACCTCAAATATGCCCCTAGGTATTATAAAGCTGTCAATTACAAGCAGAAAAACAATACCAAGGCTGCAACAAATAATTTATAAAGAGAAAACTATGCAAACAAACAATAACAAAAATTAATCCATTAACTTTGAATGATTTGGAAGATGCCATTTCAAATATTATAAATTAGAGCAACAAAATCAAAAAGGCTATGGTTAAAAATATTTCAGAAACAGAAATCTTGGAAACCAAAATACGAGTAAATCAAAGATTCAAGTCAAATTATTCACTAAGGGCAAAGTAGTTCAATTTTGAAGTACGTTGCCTTTATGAAAGTGAATTTATGGATGATAGCTTAAACTAATACTTGAAAATCAGAGGTGTTAATATTTACACCTTTGCTCATTACAGCAAGGAAAAGATTAATGAAGAATTAAACATCCAAGTCTCTTTGCTTCTCCATCAAACAGAGTAATCCCTGGCTGAACATTAATGCAACCTGACAATAATAAGAAACTCTTCTTCCACATGTATATATGTATGTATATTATATATATATAATGTAAGCTTTAAAGCGAATGCTAACACACCTGATTACAAGTTTAATATACTTACGCTGATACCAAACTACACCTAGTGAATAAGACTAGTGAAATCATTACTCCAAATGGAGGAACCTGTTCATAATCTAAAAATATGTCAGAAAAAGTAGTGAAATGCTATTATTGAAATATAAGTGCATCCTATATAATCTACTTCACCATCCCCTGCAGGTTTAGATTGACCATGATATTGAATTGTGGTTTTTAATAGATGCCTGAAATATTACAGATCAAATAAAGACCCATGAAGGTCGCTGTTTTTAAAGTACAAATGTCCAAACAAGATTTTTTATGGGGTTTTTTGGTTTTGTTTTTTTTTTTTTTCCCTCAAAAATGTCAGGAGTTTTCTCTTAGGACATGAACCACAACCTATCCCAGTCAATGAAGGGCTCTCATTGACTTCACTCAGTTTTAGGTTTGGCTCATGGGACAGAGAAACAAGAGAAATATCTTTATATCATTTTAGGACTTATAGGGTAAGTCTTAAAATTGTCTGAAAAAGGCATGTATAAGTAGTAAGGGAATACAATGCCACCAGCATTATCTGTTCAATGCCAAAGTGACAAAGGCTTTCTATGTGGTTAGGACCTGCTATTCAGCAGTACAGGTGAGGTTAATGGCAACTAACCAGTCGTGGGGTGGACCCAGGACAGTGAGTTTGCTAGCCCAGTACAGGTAACCTACGTGTATCCTGTCTTAACCTTGCATCCACCGTGGCATAGGCTCAAGGCAAGCAAAGGATAGGTTGGCTGCCATCTGTGCCCACATCCTGTCAACACAGGTTGATGATGATGAGTAATAGATGGGAAAGATATGTGATGCTTAATTAATTATATTTGACTGCTGTGCTCTTCTTTTTTTTTTTAATTTATTTTTGCTGTATGCATTTTAAGTTTCTAGTAATTACAAGCTTTTATTTTTCAGGAGTGCTTTTGTGAAGAAGACCTGTGGAAAGCAATTTTGTACTAGTTTATCCAACTGCAGATACTACCTATTTATGAGCTTTGTATTAAGGGAGTGGTGTGTTTGGTGGTTTTCACATTAAATTAAACTCAGTTTCTTAATTTATGCATGAAAGTTCATCTGAAAGGCCATTATTACAAAGGAAAGGAAAAGATTTTTTGACAAATTGATACAGATCGATATAATAGCTCAAGCAGATCACAAATGAAAAGCTGTAAGACCTCAGTGTGTTCTTCCATCCAAACACAGCCCAATTCCCTTTCCTGGATTTGTATCTGTCTGTGGAATACTTTCATCAGCCTTCCTGTGTTTCCTGCCACCTAATTCTTCAGCCCAGAGAGCTACCTCTAGTCCTCCTTTTTTCCTGGTGCTTTTGCAATCATGTCATCTTCGACGTAAAGAAGGGTCGCTGATGAGCTTCACCCTCATGGCTGCTCCAACGTGCACCTTCCAATTCAAGAAAAGAGAATTAAAAGAAAAAAAAGATTGAGGAAAAAAATCTGGTGTTGCAGTAAAGAGAAAGTTAAGTCCAAACAAACTCGCTCTTCCCAGTACACAAACCTGTCGTGGCTGGCTACATTTCTTTTTTTTTTAATTAGCCAAAATATTAAGGACTTAATGATAGTAGAATGTCCAGAATGAAAACCAGAAGAAACAAAGCCTGCATCAGCATGTGTGCAGGAGGAATACAGGAGATGAGGCAGTGTTTCAATGAAGGGCGTGAACCTCTAGATTGCAAACCAGCTAATGAGATGGACCTGTTTGGATGCTTGAAAAGCATCCTGTCTGGGATAAGAAAAAGGAGGAACTCTGAAAAAGTGCTGAACTAGACAGTGAGCATTTAGTAACACAAAAGTGACTTTACCAATGCCACACAGGATTTCAGTGAAGTGGCAGAGCAGGGAAGATGAGCAGTGGACTGCAATGTCTGTGGACTTCAGCAGACTCCACAGTTTATATTCCGGAGATTTTTAAACTGCTAGCTAGCAGTTGGTAGCACTGGAGCAAAAATTATTGCTATTCACAAAATTCTGTATTCTTTACGTGCTAAGCCTGCCATCCTATGCTTATTAAACACTGCAAAAATTGCCTTTTAAAATATGCAGTATTTGTCTTTGTGAACTTTTTCCTGTGCTTGATGGCCACTCGTAACATGCATTTAGGATAGACAAGGAGGAGATAAGTTATCTTTAAAAATATATCATAGCTGCTGCCTGAAGCTGAACAGGCTCAATTCTTAAACATCTTCTGTAATTATAACATGGAAAACACCTTCTTTTAAAATTAGATGATTACAGATGTAGCAAAAGGCTGCCTATGTGAGTTCACTCAACTACAGGTTCTCAGATATCTTCTAAATAACCCAGGCGAGGGGACTGACCCTATGTGGATGTGAATAAGCCTGCACTGAGATGGATGCAGTCTGTTCCTGGAATTCCTCTTCAGTATTACCCTGTCTTTTTTTCTGCATGTCACGCTTCTGGGTACAGAACAGGTTACATGTATTGCAAGTTCTTCATCAAGGCATTGAAAAACTGTGGTCAAGTACCCCCAAACACAGACACCCCAGAATACGCAGGTAAGTTGCTGAACATTGGATTTGCGTCCTCAGTTTTGTAGTACAGCTGCTGGAAGTGTTTGATCTACACTCAGCAAAGCAGTTTGGTCCAGTAATGGGTCAATGCCACCAGCTGGTTTCCATGGCCTAGTAATAGTAGATATTTTTATGCTAAATCATACTCATATGAATATCACCTCCAGAAATGAACAAGAATCCTGGTATGCTCCTCTGGTTATCCAACTGCATGTGTGAAGGTAATCTTTGGTTTGGCAAAGAGAGCAGGGATTTGCTATGTCTGTACTTGAACAGTGCTCATGAGAACTGAAAGATTAAACGTGAAGCAGGGAGAAAACTGCATGGCCGTAAGATTCTGGAAAATAAGGAAATAAATAGAGAGTAAGGAGGTAGAAGGTCCAGAAGGTCCAGATACAGGTAACTGTAAACAAAACTTTACTAACGAACTATTTCTAGATCAGCCCAGGTACTCCTAGCAAATTACATCCAAGCTGCAAAACAAATGCAATTCACCCACACTTTCAGGGGAGCTGGTCTGCTTAGACTTAGTGCATATTACTGTGGTATGTATAAGGGTAGATGGTAGTAGAGCATGGATACCTACATATGTGTAGACAGACCCTCAGTTCATACACCCAATTTTATGCCAGAAACCACCGATGTCTAGAATAAAAATGAAGGAAATTGGCAGGACATCATGGATTCCAAGATATTTATAAACTTGGAAAGCTTTAACAATGTAAAGCTGTCTTAAGATGGAGCCAACTACTGAGAATGCTGGCAGCCTGGAAGCTAAAAAGCTCTGTATGTTCATCTATAGATATGTTTGAGCATGTTTCAGCATATTTGTGCTGCTCTTGTGATATACTAAAACTCAGAGCATATCCCTCAACCTGTCAAGAGCCAAGTCCATTGTTGCCTCTTGGTATTAGATTTCTGTTTTTCCTTTTCACCATCCCATCCCCAAGCTCTTCATTAGTTGGTTGTATAGAAATTGAAATGATGTAAAAAAAAGGTGTGTGTTGACCAACAGAACATAATAGTACTTTCACAACTCCTGCATGACTTTTTCTTGATAAAGAGAAGAAAACTCCAAGCTCTTAAATTAATGAAAATTCTTTAATGCTATTATGATAACGTTTAATCCAACTTCTAAAAATAACATGCTAGAAAACAGATGAGTAATTATGGAAGCCTGTCCAATAGACGGCATACAGACACACACACTCATGGTGTTCCATGTTGTGACAAACCAGCTGAAGCAGTGGGAAGGCTTTATGTTAACATCTAAAGGGATGTTGCCCACGGCTAGAACACAGTGTATACGCTCAAACATGCAACTTTCATTCAAAACAGCATGTGTGTAAAGAATTAAGGCACCAAGAGACATAAAAAAAACCAAAAAAAATATTTAGTTGCCTAATTGCCAATGCCAGTCTGAGTAATAAACAAATGTGTTAGATACACTAATTTATAGAGAGCAATTATATATGATTAGTACTACATCCAATAGAATGATTCATATCACTGGAATGTTAAAATCACTGGCTATACCCTGTTAGGAAAGAGAGGGAAACTAAAGGACAAGCAGTGGATAGTGTACACTAAAGACAGCATTATCTGCTCTAAAATTATTGACAAAGTAGAAAAAAAGGACCTGGAATGCTTATTGATCAACATATTAAATGATAAATCATGAGATGAGGTAGTGGTGCAGGAGTCAGCAGCAGGCTACTAGATTGAATTTAGGAAGAGGATGAACAGCTCTTTAAAAATCTATCCGAGGTGGCTAGGTACAAAAATTGCATTGTGGAGGATGCTAATCAGGACTTATGTGCAGGAAATTCTACCCAGTGAAATATTCTTGGAGTCTCTGAAAACTCTCGACAACTTTCTAATTAAAAAAGTATTTAAAGAAATTCAAGAAAGTTCTAGAAGAAAACCTGTTCTTACGGATAATGAATGATTTGCTGATAGTTATCAAGGTAGTAGTGGGCACAGTATAACTTCATTTTTATGTGCAAACAAACTACAGTCCCATCCGGTAGTAAAACAGCCAGCAGCCTTTCAGGAGTGATATATCAGACTGTATTTTTCTTTCCATCTTGTCCTGTCTCTGTTTGAGTTAGGGGCTCCCAGCTCTTGCTGATTTCAGAACTCAGTAGGAACTAAGAACTGGGAAACATTACCTTTCTCAAGATCTCATGGCTCATCGCTCATGGCACTGGACCTGCCCTGCTAAGTGACATTCAAAACCTCTCCATCTATCACTCACACTGAGGGTGGCTGACCCCTGGTGCAGGAGATATACACATATATACAGCCAAAACCAGCTTTGAACAGATTTGAGAGGAATAGAGCATTTAAAAGATAGATGCAATTGATAACTGGGAACTGTTTAAAAATACTGTTTAAAAATACCTCTTCTGGATTACCAGAAAAGAAAAAAAGGGGAAAAAAAAGAAAGAAAAAAAGATGTTTAGCCATAGAACAAAACAGAAGCTTTGTTTCAAAGCTGAAAACTGTCCCGATCAGGAGTGAAAAGATTTTGAAATAAATAAATAAAGGGGAAAAATGAGGCATAGATTAGAGTGAATAAAAATCAACAACAGTAGAATGCAATATCTACTGTTTAGATATTTCAGGATCTAAACTGAAATATCTAAAAACTCTATAAAATATCTAAAAACTCTATGCCCCATAGTGTTCATAAAAATATTGTTGTTGTTTTTGTAATATATCAGAAAAAATAGTACCTAGCAATGACAGAAGTCTACTATGCAATGAATGTAAAATTATCAGTCTGCAGAAGAGGAAGAAGTATTCAACAAATATGTATGGTCTGGAAAGATGATACATTCATATTTTATATAAAAGACAAAATACTTTCCATTGGTAACAAGTAGGGAGGATGGTAAATAGCAGCTATTAAATATTTTTAGATCTGTAGGATTGGATGAGTTTATGCCAAAAAAACATTGGCTAAGAAACTCCATGAAACACTACTGTTGACTTTTAACAAATCTTGAAAAAGTTAATATTGTGCCAACATCTTAAAAAGAAAAGTCTGCATGGCTTTAGCCTATACTGCTGACATGAATGCTGAATTAAGTAATGGTAATAATGTGATGTAACCAGTGAAGAATTGAAGGTGATAGCATAATGTAGAGGAATGTGGTTGTGTGGAAAACAATCAGTCTTCATCTTGTTTTGTGATGGTATTACAAGTCTGATTGTTAAATATACCTGCATCTGTTGTAGTCAGAATAAAAATCAATCTGTTTGCTTAGTGAGGATAAAATATAACAGATTACTAGATTACAGTCTACAAGGAACAGCGTGAAGAAGATATTCCTAATAATAGAAAGGATTTCAGCCCAACACAAAAAGGCATGGCATGAATAGTTTGAAGCTGATGTTATATAAACTTATATTAGAAATATATTTTAAAAGCTACATTAATTAAGCTGTGGGACCAGTTATCAGGAGATGGTGAATTCTTATTACTTGCAATCTTCAAAACAAAACTGGGTGTCTTTCTCAAATGCACTGTATCTTAAACAGGAATTATGAGCATAGGACAAAATTTAGGTGGCACTTTTTTTGATTGTCATGTTTTATGGCCCTAAAATGTGCAAAATTTTCTATTAAATCAAAACGAATTTTGCCATTGACTTCAGTAGGAATAGTTCTTCTATATGAATAACCTCATATAAGGACTGAGGATAATCATTTAGGATTATATGAGAGAGAGCTAATGGCCAAATATTGAACTGTTTGGATTTTGAAATCCAGTTATTAATTTCAGAAATTAAATTTTCTTCATATTTAAGGCTTCATATTATTATTATTTACAAGGTACTAACTTCTCAACAGCAAGACCTATTAGTAGAAGTAAAAATATCTTCTAAAGGCAGAGAAAAAGGCAGCCCCAGTGCACAAGAAAATTTAAAACCACTCTGAACAGAACACTACAAAATATACGAGCAGGTATAATCCTGTACCAGCATCAGGGAATGGGCAATATATCTGCTAAACGAGGGGCCAAGGTGTCTGCATCAATGCAGATCAACCCTGGTATCTGACACTTGTGGCTACCTGTCCTACCGTCCTCCGATAGTCATGTGTCACGACCAAAGAGACCAGAAGATCTAGTCAATGAAATGGACTCAAAATATTTAGTTTGACAGATATTCTCTCACTGAATGTTCCCCAAATTTAACAGAGGTTTGATGAGACATCCTAACTCCAACAGTTCTGTAACTTCAGAATTCAGTGCTGATACTGGGTCATTGGTTGGGTTATATTCTTACCAAAGACAGAAAAAAATCTCTTACTCCTCTCTTCATCCTATTCAGCCAGACTCAGAAAACTCTGTATGTATTTTCGCACTGCATGAAGAAGAGACAACTTTAACTAACATTTTATCATGACTTTCTTTTAGTAATACTTATGGAAGAAGTAGTTGCTCTGTGCCAAATTACAGACCACTGTTTGAATGAAATCTCTCTACCTAGGGATTCTTCCCACCTCTTCATATATTTGCATTTATCTTCCAAATCTGTTTTAATGAGCTCTATATAAAAATGAGAGCTCATACTTCTCGAGCCTGATGAACGGGTAATTACTGTTTTGATTCCCATGAGAGGTCTTTGAAAACCCATCTTGTCATGGAAGTTAAGGGCATAATGTTTTAATTGTAGGTAGGAGAGTGCTGGGATAGTGCTTAAGCTGAATATTCTACCATGTAACCATTGTCCAAAATATCTTTACACAAATGACCTATCAATTGTGATACAGCTTTCACCTGTATGTTAAAGAGAGGTTAGATTTTTCTACCAGGCAGTCTCGATTATTCTCTCTCTGCTAAATTAAGAGCTGGTTTTAGTATTTCTCTGCTTCATGAGTTTGGAATAAGGTAGAAAATAGTATGCTTTACGGATCAACATTTAGGTCCGTACTTAATTGATTAGCTTCTGGCAATTAACAAGAGCACCTACATAAATAAAGACAGGAGAAAATTACTCTTTTCAACCCATTTTTGGTGTCTGTGAGCTGCATTCAGGTAAAAACCTCAGTCCTTTACTTCCAGTTCAAAAGGGCCATGGGATTCTCATGCTGCTGAATATTGGATCAAAAGATGCCAGTTCCAGAAACCTTCCCCCTACACCAGCTATTAGACAGATGATCTACTGGGTGCAGCAAATTCTGCCTGCCCTGAGGTACAGTGTCTCTGGGACCAGGGCTGCAGTGGGAAAATTCTGTATAGCAGCTGTAGTAGCAGTGGAGTAGAGTCCAAATTTTCCACAGCAAATAGAGCTTATCAGAATTGTTTCAATCCTATTTTTTCACTTAATAAAAAAGCATTTTCAGGTCAGGGTGAGGCAAGAACTGGGAACAGAAACCTGGCCAAAGCAGGGATTTGGGGGCCCAGCTTGGGAGGAGAGAAGCTTCCAGCTGAGCCATGCACGTGTGACATAGCTCCTGGAAGAGCAGCTGGAAGTGGAGCCTCCTACAGTTAATTTTTTAGCTACCAGTTCAGGAACTGATTGTTTTAACACTTAGTTTTCCTGGATCGGATTGTATCATCCCTTGCATTGGTCGGATTAAATGAAATAAAACAATTTGAGAATTCATGTCAAATTCATGACACCTGCTTAAGTGCCAAAATGAAAAAAGTTATTCTTTTTAACCATTTTCTAAAGAAAATTTAAAATTTTATTTCACTTCAAAATGCATCTATTTTTAATTTTTGAGGGCAATAACCTTTCTTTAAAGAAAAATGAAACAAAATGGTTTTCCTCAGGTTAAAAGAAACCTTTTGGTCAATCCAAAATGAATGTTTTCCAGTTTGCAATTCAGAAAGAAAAGAAAAAATAATTTAGCTTTGGGTTGACTTAGAAGGTATGTTTTTTCAATTTTTTTTCAGCCTCAAACCAAAAAGTCATTTTATTTGCTCAGTTCTGTACACAGATACAAATGGAGCCTGCGGGAGAGACAGGTGCTCAGCATCTTTGAAAATCAGGCCATTAAAGTAATGATTTTACCCTATTGATCTTAAAGAGAAAGGAAATTGTACAATGAATATATTTAGAGACGATACCAAAATAGGAAGGACTGGAAATAGCAAACATCAGAGGAGCTTAGAAAGCATTAAAATGAATACGATTTAATGTGGATAAATGTAAAATAATACACGTGGAGGAAAATACTATCTGGCACAAAATCAAAGGAACATTCTACGGGAAGAACAGTAATGTGGAAAAGATTTGGGCTGAGAGATAAGAACATATTGGACATGAGGTTTCAATTTAATGACGTTGCACAAGTAGCAGATCTATTCATGAAAACAGATATGAATTAAGATTTTGATTTGCTTATTGCTAATGGTTGACGTAGGGTTCTATTTCTTATCATTAGCCAAATTCTCTGCTATTTGGAGAAGTCAGTTTATACAGAATAGCTTTCAATTTATTTTTTTTGTTACATTACCTTTCTGCAAATAAATTTGTCTGCTATTATGTTCAGTATGCACAGCAAGTGTCTTAGAGAGAATCCAGGAAATGATGACAGAAACAAGTATTATAAGGTGTGATCTATTTTGTGAGAGGCTAAGGGTACTTTATGGTTAGAGCTTAAGGAAAAGAAGCTATGATAACAGTCTTTAAACATTTAAATGGCAATAGTCCAGAAGGAGGGAGAGATCATTAACTGAGGTTGGAAATGGCATGTTAAGGAACAATAACTTGAAAGGGGAAAGAAATGTGTATATAAAAATTAAAAACAAAATGTAAGTCACAAGGACAATGAGATGAAGGGAAAATTTACCCTAAAGGTGGTTAATGCATCGTGTCTACAAGTGCTTCAAAGGACATTCGATAAAACCTCGAGGGCATTTACAGAAGAGAAGCTTTCCATGTAGGGCATTGGACTATTCTACCTACATGATCTTTTCCACTTGTTCCAGACTCAAAGAATTTTGTGGTTTGCTGCGCTTCTTTTAATTTTCTAAATTTCAAATTCTTTTTTATATTTGCAGGTCTGGGAAGAAGGTGGGTATGCTTTTGCTTTGTTAATGTTTTTCCAATTCAAGCTGATAGGGCTTGACCTGGAAAAACAGAAGGGCTGGCAGGCACTGTTGGGTTTATCAGGTTTGGCATTTTTGCAGTGGTGTTCAGATACATCCCTGACGAAGCACAACAGGCAAGTGTCTGAAACCCCCAAGTCCAAGACTGATGGTTTCAGAACCTTGATGTTTTTGTGAAAAGGTGGCTCAGTTAATGAATTGTTCTGCACAAGGGAAATGTTCCAGAGCTTCTTCAGATGCAAGAATGCATCTCAGAACCAGTCAGCTTCCATTTCATAGCTTCAAGGGGTTTTCTGCAACAGTACAATTTTTTATCTTCAAATGAATATTGAGTTTCTGGAGAACAGGATGACAGTCTCAGATAAAAATAAAAAAAAGTAAGACAAATTCTCCAGGTTTCTTCCCCAGCATACCCTGCTCAATCCAAGCCTTGCCTGCAGGGATTTTAAGATAGAAATCACATGGCTAACATTAAAATCTTGTTAAAGGATTAGGGGCCACATCCTGAGCCAGGTTAAATTGAATGCAGCTCCATTGACTTCAGTAGAGTTTTACCCTTTCACAGCAATTGAGGATCTGACCATAAAGATGTCTTGGGCTGGGTTATTACAGGAATGCATAGGTATGTTCATATTTGATTTCTGGCTCCAAGTTTTCTCGACCTGTTATAGTTGTCTAGTTCTTGATAAACTGAAATAAAAAATGACATGCAGAGTCAAATACTTGAAAGTGCCTTGCAAGATAGGAAATGCAAGAAGGAAACTTGCCAATGCAACATTGTGTTGTCTCATTTTCATGCATTATGTCACACCTTTTAATTGCCTGGGCATACACATTTTTTTCACAAAACTATTGCCACATTTGTCTATTGACTGGAATGAGGCTCCTGTTCTATATTTCCTTTTATCTTTTTCACTCCATGTGTAGGTCCCAGCCTAATTTACAATCCTGCCATCCAAACCCTATATAAAATACACAAATTATTCATTTCTTCATGAGTTTTTCCATAGTGACTCATTAATTATTTTGATGGCATCTTATGAGAAAAATATTGTCATTCCCTTTCCACAGATGAGAGAACTGAGACAGGAAAGGAGCGTGGCCAGTTTTGGGTCACAAAGCAGATCAGTGGCAGGCCCAGAGCTCCTGGCTCTCAGCTTGTATTTGTTTCTGCCCAAAAGGAGAGGGGTAGCCATACTCACAGCTTCCAGTATATGCACCAGGCAGTCATGAAGGCTATTCCAAAAGGCAGGACAAAAATACTGCAGTGGGGGCACTCAACTAATGATGCACACAGTGGTCACCTGTAAAAATATTATCTTAATGCTACTTATGGAATTTCTGGCATAGCAACAAATATAAACAACTTTTCAGGGTCTGCAGCTTAACCACTTGATCGTACTCTGAGTCTATGAAATCTCCTCGTATTTGATACACTTTTTTTCTCTCTACACAACATGATGTGGGGCTTCCAGCAACAGGCGTCCTTGCAGCATGAAGAATTTTTGACAAGTACCTGTTTTTGTCATGTTAGAACTCTGAAAATAATGTAAATTTGTCATTGTTGTTGAAATGTGTGTTTTAATTACTTTTAAATTATATCTGGAATTTCTGAGTCTCTGTACTGTGACACCATCTTGCCAATAGTATGAAGCAATGTGTAAGCAACTTTGCTTATAGGCTGAAACCTCAGGTCCTTCTATATAAGCAAGTTCCATCCTGCCTCATTAATAACGTGCAGTAATAATACGCAATATAAGAGGAGAGATTAAGGACAATTGATTTCACAGTCTATCATCAGACACACATATCTCAAAGAAATGTTTGGTGTATTTGTTCCTGAAAACTGGTTAAGAAATTAGGTATCTAAAAGCTTTTTTTTTTTTAATGTGGTTGTTTATACAACTAAATTAAAGCATATGGAAATGTTATTTGTATACTTTTTTTCATCTCAGTATTTTATCTTTTTTATGATAACAAAAAAGTTGTACTGTCCGAGGGTATATCAGTCATCTGCTTGCTATAGACTCTTTTGATATTGTGCATTATAAGATATTGACATTTCTCTGTGGCAGACATTGAAGAGTTTCCCTGCAAGAGTATCTAAAGGACCTGCGTGCTCATTTGACCACTCTTGTGTCGGATCCACTAGGATCTTATTTTGTCTTAGACTTCTTTTCAGAGTTTTTTATAAGTGACTAAAAGAAAGACAGATATATTTAAAGATAAGGTTGCATCTCCTTTTCACCAAAGAATATGATCTCTCCCTTGTTAGGAGTATGAGA
Organism: Mycteria americana; assembly: GCF_035582795.1. NCBI lineage: Eukaryota > Metazoa > Chordata > Aves > Ciconiiformes > Ciconiidae > Mycteria > Mycteria americana. Next base: position 39,506,714 of record NC_134369.1, read on the forward strand.
GTGCTGCACGTCATGAGAAAGGCTGTGTTTACAGTACTTTTGACTGGAACTAGAAATGGAAATGTGAGAAGATCCAAGAGGAAGCATGCGCTTGGGAAACTTTCAATCCAAAGGTGCAGATGAAAGGGTTTCAGGACTTTTTCTAAAAAGCTTCTGGATAAACAGATGAACTTTAAATACTTACCCAAATGCCACATCTTGGAAGGTTAAAGCTGACTGGAAACTAGGTTATAATCTTTGGTCACATCATTGATCTCACCAACACAAGAAGATGAATCTGAAGTAAACTGCAGATTTAGCTGTTATATGGCAATGCAGCTTCTCCAGATGTTGCATTTCAGCGATGAGTTTCTCTCGGTGTTGGATTTTCAAAATGGATATTCAGGAGTTTTCTAAACAGCTGTGCTCTGCCTAGACAGGCATCTTTTCATCTACCACATCACAATTCAGATTTTTTTTTTTATCCTAAACCCTTTGAAAGGAAGGCCACATCAGACAGAAAAGATATTGTACCCCTCAGGTAGAGTAAATGATGCACAGCAGCCACCTTAGAAGCAGAGACACTAGGCAGATGGATGGACATATATACTCTTACAAATACCTGCTAACATAGCTCTGCTAATCTAAAGGTCAGAAAGCAAAGAGCAATCCAGAACATCAACTTGGTTGTGGATACTCCTCCCCAGAGGACACGTTTTTCAAGACTCTGTGAAATCAGGTTGGCAGCTTATGAAAGATGTAATCTTGCTCCCAGATGTCTCATGCAAAACCACAGGAAATAGCACTCATGTTCCTCACACCAGAAGTCAAGACACACATAATCAAGTGCCATATAGTCCCTTATGATAATCTGTAGTCAGGAGGCTTTGGCTTGTTATCTGTGGTCAAACAATATGTGTGAGCGAGCGTACAGAATATTTTTGTTCATCTGTAAAAATTATTTCTTCATTGTCACCATGAGGGGGGTGTTTTTGTGATTCATCCTTCAACTAGTTGCTTTTCTGAACACATTCTCCTTTCTGATGGCCAGCATGTACATTACAATCATGCTGCATAGGTACTTAATGCCAAAATGGGATATGTAGTACTGCTTCACCTCTTATTGCCTACTTATGCTTTTTTTGACCACTATGCACTTCACTTACACCAGTATAAATGCACCAAAATGTGAAAGCAGAGTATGATCAGAGCTAATTCCCAATGGGCGATTTACATTCTCACTTCTGCAATGGCTATATTTAGCAATTGTTAGAGAAAATATGAAAAATTAAATTGCTGAACAAAAATGATTGAAGCCTTATTACAGCAAAAAGCTAGATTATTGTGTAGGGCTGATTTTTTAGAATATGTACCCCTTTCAAATTCTAAAAATGTATGTCTATTTTAGACATTTCTAAGACATTTGGCAAGCACTGCTTAGAAGATGATAGTGAAATTTAATTTTAACATTTGAAAAGCTTAGTTTAGGTCAGAAATTGAAACCTATTTGAAGAGCTCAGCCCCTGCTGTGAAGGACATATCTCAAACCATGCAGATAACAGGAATTAATTTCTGGCAATTTCCACTAATGAGAACTTAGACGAGATGGGATATTGTGAACTATGAATTACACACCTAAGCCAAAGCTTGAGGTCCAGTTTAGTTGACTAAACCCATTGCATGACGGTTTTGCATACTACCTGTCCAGAGAACACCAGTTCTAACAGGCTATATTCATGCTTTAAAATCAATATGATTTTGGGTGTTGTCATAACCTCCCCAGTTCTGTAACCAAAAATCTAAAACTCTTGTGGTAGTTCCAAGACTAAAGGTGAAAGGGTCTACATATTCAGATCACAATTCTTCTTCCTATCAATCACATCTTGCACCATCCTTCTTTCTCAGGACTCCATATGAGCACTCTGGAAATCTGAGGGCTCCTAAAGAGAAAGGGTTGAGAGCAAGCCATTGGAAGGGACAAAATGTGAGACGTAGCTTCCTCTCATCCACCCATAGCTATTGTGGAAAATGTGAATCCCGGAAGATAGCCACTGGCTAGGGAAGCTTTAGAAATAAGTATGGATGTAGCAGCATTGCCAAAGGATGGAGTGAGGTGCCAAGAACCTAGAGCACGGGTGAACACATAAGGTCTGTCTCCATACAGATGGTTTTGGACTCTGGAATCCAGCAGGTCTGAGAGTCATTTCCACAGTCTATTCTGCCACAGAGTAGAGAAAGGGTAAGACTCACCTGCACTGGAGCAATTCAGGAGCCATTTCTATGTGGAAATCCTTTGGGAAATACCATCCCTTTAGCCTCTTCCCTAGGGTTTTTACTGCTAGAGGGGACAATCAGGCCCAGACATATTACATACAGATTATCCACTTAATCTCATTTCAACAATTATTCGTATCTCTCTTCCTGCACTTGTTCCAAACAGACAAATGTATCTTCTTTTATTTGCTGCATAAAAGGGTGTCCCTTTTCACTGTGTTAAAGTCTAACCTTCAAAATGAAATTTTTCTTATAAAATAAAAGGGAAATATATTTGATGGAGGAAATTGCAACTAAATTAAGATCAGCATTAGATAAACAAATCCTTAAATGGCTGCTAGCTATTGATTTACTTTCTGAACTGATTTCTGTGGCTCAGAAACTCTTTCCCACGCTTGGTGGGGAATACGCATTTAAACCCTAGGGTTTGGTCTACACTAGGGAAATTTCTCCCAAATTGTCAGTGGTTTTAGAAGTGATTTGCCAACACAGTTTTAAAAGTAATTGGAGTTGTTGTTTAGGCTTCACTGTGTTGGGCTCAAGTAAGAACAGTTTGGATTGTTTGGTGCTTCATCTATCCAAGGACTTGAACTGGCTTTTAAGCAAGAATTCAAGAGCCCATATTAAGAAGTAATGACACTCCCGGGAGCTCTGAGTGGTACTGAGCCTCTGAGTTCACAGCTTTCTGCATCACTCCCAGTGTTCCTGGGATTTTTATCATATTTCACTGAAAGAAGAGGGGGTTTTTTGAAACGTGCTGCTTTTAGGCATCAAACTCATGCAACATTTGATAGGTACAGATTGCAAGTGTTTTAACATAACATAGTGCAGGTATTTATGAATTTGTGTCCCAGTAGATAACTTCAACCAGTAAGTAATGTTAAAAATGCACAGGCTGTCAGACGTGCTGGGTAATATTGTCAATACTATTGACAATAGTATGGTTCTGCATTAGGTCTTCAAGTAAATTTCTGTTTAAGTATAACATCTTTTAACATGCAAGCTTGAAACTTGAACCTGTAGCCACATTTCTTTGGGTGAATATTTTTATAATATGTCCTGAGTAATTTTATAGCACCAAAGATGACTACACACCATGATCAAACAGCTGTTACTTTCAAAAAGTCTTTTATTGTAAACTCAGAAAATTTGTGGTATTAACAGCTTCTCTATAAAGAAAAAATAAAAAGAAAAAAGGAGAAGCCTTCTTTACCTTCTGTATTATGAAAAGGACAGTCTTACAGTTTTGGTTTAACTATCCTGAAAGCACTTACGTAACTGCATTTTGATGGGCACAGATGCAAGGTTTCTATTAAATAACAGCTGTATTTCCTGGAGGGGAGGCCCTTTTAATAGCAAAAAAAAGTTTGTAGAGTAAGCATTTAGCTCTGCTTTCTCCAGTAGATGTCACTTGCAGTACATAATAATTCATGTAAAGAAGTCAGCGTATATAGAAATGCATTGCTTTCCTTGAAATATGCAAGCCAAATTAAAAAGCCATTTCAGTGCCCTGTGTATGTAGTAAGTTTGGCATTTGGTTTATTTTAACAGATGGCATTGAAATAACAAAAGGTAAAGCATTTTTGTTTCCAATTGATCAGTGAGGATTATGTCTCTATCTCCTGTAATTTGAAATAACAGAAGGAGACAAATTTACTTGTTGACACATGTGAAGTCTGGGTCACACATGATCTAATATTGTATTGACAACTAGGATTTGGCAATTACCAGATTTACTCTAAAGAGAAAATGTATTATGTAATTATTTTTATTTCAGAAGTATTAGCATTTTGGATGAAATTTAGTAGGGAAAAATTTTATACCCCGACACCAGAGCTGGTTTCTTGTATCAACAAAAGAGAACTTGTGCGTATATTACATATTTAAGGGAAGCTGTCTTGCGTCACAGTTGACTAGATATGTAAACGATGTTCTAGGAACTTCCTATATGATTTTGATTAATTTTTAATCTATTTCTTTTACTATAACGATAGTGTAACAACACTGTCTTCAGTCAAATCACTATGGACTTATGTACGTGCAAAAAACCCATCTTTGGGCCCTCGGTGCCTCAGGGGTATACTGTGCCTCCATGATCTCAAGGTCACTGCTGATGGTGAATTACCTGCAAAGGTTCACATTTTATAGCTTACATCATTTTCCTTGTCTCCAACTGACAAGTCAGCCAAGACTCTACATTATAGGATTTAGGCGCTAGTGATTCACTCGCTGACTGATCACAGTGTTTGATGTCTCCTGTTTGGAGCCATCCCTCCTCTGCTCGCCTTAGCAGTCCTTCCTTTCATCAGGTACAAGACTGTTAGGACTGCTGTATTCATTTCCATTCCACTCTCTATTGCATGGATGAGGTGACTAGAAGACCCAGTTTTGGACTTTGGTCTTCTCCTTTTCCTTCCTGGATTCTGATCAACGACCCACAGAAAAATCCCAGCACAGGTTAGTTTAGAGGGGGATAAAAAGTAGCTATGCTGTCTTCTCATCTTATTCCCAGCTCATTCTCCTGTCTCCCCCAGGCAACCACACACAAACACAATTTTGAGAGTTTTCAGAAGGAATGCCTGCCCAAGTAGGCAAGAACCACAGGCGTGGACTTGAGCCCCACTACTATACCTTTGCTCTCTCCTGTGAGGTACTTGAATAGTTCAAATGTGGATAAACCACGTCCTGCTCAGGAAAGAGTTTGAGGAACCTATCATGGGAGAGTAGTGGAGGTCGTTAAAGCTTTGTCCCTCATCCCCAAAGAAACCTGGTGTACACTGCAAATGGAAGGAGTAAACGACTAGAAATACAATAGAAATACAGTTTTTCCCCAAAATGCAGCTGAAGGTGACATACTGCATGGGAAACTCAAAAACCAGCTACTGCAAATTTGGTCCTAGTGAGAGCTACCTGCTGTTCCTTTTTGTCTGGCACAAGGGGAGGAAAGGAGGTGGGAAATAGATGGGCAAAGGTGATCATGCAGAATAAAATGCAGGCATGGGATCTTTCTCATCAAAAAGAACCTGGGCAGAGGCATACTTGGTATAACTCTAGATCACATACAGGGAGCCAGGTCTCTATTCAATTTGGTGATTCATAACAGAGATGTGGGGTTCAGGTGGTCTAATATCAGCTGCCCTGCATTGCCTGCTTCACGTCACATATAACATAGTAGGTCTGTAAAAGTTTATATCCCCAGTCATAGGCCAGAAATCAGTATCAGTAGACTTAAAGAAGGGCTTACAAATGACCAGTAGAGGCAGTTTGTTGGAAAGATATAGAAAACTCCACAAAGAACAGAGAAGAGAAAGAAATCTGGGAATAAAGTATAAACTTTATTCGAATAAATAAAAATCATGATAACATTATTCAGGTTTCTGGGGCCTGTAGACACCCATGATCTTTGGCTGCATTAATTTTTGCTCTTTTTTTTTCTCTTTTTTTCAAGAAAAAGGAATTTGACAGAAAATAAAAATAACCCAACCCTTCGAAACTTTGACCTGACAAAGGCTCTTGGTATTCTTCTGCTCAACTGAAGAATGGTCTGTAATGACATTGACCTATTTTCCTAAGTAATGCAATAGCTACTCTGAGCTGAGCACATCCAGGAAAACCACATTTCTTTTGAGCAGAATTCATATTCCATGGTGATAGGTGCAATGTAAGTCTAAAAAGCGTAGAAGAGTTTTGGTGTTTATTTCCTTTGCTTACAGACACACATTTACTGTTTTGACAATAATTTCTAATGTAAAGAGATGGTGATTTCTCATTTAAATGAAGGTGCTGTACTTCATTGAAGGTGCAAGAGGTTATGAACAGGTAAACAAAACCCGAAGGATTATGTAATCTGAAGGTAGAGATTTGAATCTAGAGATGCTCTTGAACAGGGATTACAAAGTTAATATACTGGGCATATACTACACCTCTTCATCAGAGGATCTCACGTTCTTCCATGTCACGGCATGACAAAGCTATGTATTGTCAGCTTCATTTTATAGATATGGAGGGAGGCGTATAATTCACCTCTGATAAACCTGGCCAGCCAGTGAGAGAGCCAAAAGGAAATCTAAGACTGTTGATTTCAAGCTCTCTGCTATGCCCACGAGATAACTTTCCCTTTTGCTCTTCCTAAAGGGAGATTCATCTCTCCCTTCACAGATTCTGAAGGTTGGAGGGAATGTCCCCGAAATGGTAATCTGGCCTTTTACATTCCTGAGTGGCTATTTCTAACTTATCTATTGTTTATTCATGCTGAGGAATACAGAGATTTAAAGAATTTATTGCAGAAAGCTCTCTGAATTTAAACATGGCACATACAGGTATCTTTCGATATTGTGATGGCATGAGAGACACATCAGCTTCTGACAAGCTCATCTAGGGGATTGGGGAGGACATGAGGTTATCCCTTTCCTAAGTTATTCGACATCTGGGTTTCTCCTTCTACAATGTTTTGACACGAGTTAATTGCCAGCTTCATTCATGTGAGTGGAGGCTTTTAAAGGCAGCACTGCAAGAAGTCATGTGCTGCTTCTTAAAGAACCAGAGTACCCTATAGCATTTCCAAATGGATATCCCTGCTTGGTTTTGCTGTCGGTATTGGTAAATGTGTATATTTAGCTTCACTTGACCCAGTGAAGGTTCATCTGTCATGCCAGAGAGTAAGGACATCACACTGGATGTGAAAGACATTGAAGAAAGGGAGGATATTAGAGTATATTACTATATTAGAGTGAGCATTAAGTAATCAAAATATAAACCTTTAAGAAAAACAAACACACTGGAGTAATTTTAAATGGGCAGATTACTTCTGGCAGTTTTGCTTTTTGTTTCTGTGTTCTCATCAGCATTTTAAACCATTCAATTTCACATATCTGCAGAACTCACCAATAAGACAGGAGATGCAATACTTTATTGATGCTTACAGCCAGAAAAATGAAGAAGCTCTGATTTAAATGGTCAGGCTGGCCATCCTTCAAGCTATCATTCTTTTAAATCCCTGTGCTCCAGCAATTTGCTCCGAGACTTGCAACTCATCTGATTCCCTCTTCTGAGAACTAAATTCTCTGAAACAAGTAGATAACCTCCACTGGCTGTGATTTTATGACAGTACTTTGATTAGCAGGTGATCCTTCTACTGAAGTCAAGTGAAGTAAGTAATTATTCTACTTTACAGTATTGCTGTTCAGGTATTGTTGACAACTGAATTTTTTGTCCTACTAAGCAACACAAGACAGGAGGTTGGATACTCAAAGGAAACTATAACTCTCTTGGGGGAAAAAATTAAAAAATTATATCTGGTCACTTTACACATGGCAGGTCTCCAAGTACATGCTGAATTGCAAAAATATAACACATTCAAAAAGAGTATTTATGTGTCCCTTCTTCACTACATGTGCGGTATTTTTCTCCCATGTCACAAAAACTGTAACCACAATTTACAAGTATATGCACAATCAAATTGCTATTGATTTAGCAATGCCTTTCTTTGATGTCCCTTGCCTTAACCTCATTTATAAAGCTGTTTTGCATTATTTCAAACTGTCAATGATTTGTGACTCATGAATATTCAAATCTAATTTGCACTTACCTTTTTTGCATGCATGCTTACTTGTAATATGTCTCATTTGCCCTTTGTTTTCTGTTTATTTGCAGATTGTTTAGTGAAGTAAACTCTGTTTTTAAAGTAATAGCATCTAGTTAAACACAAGTTGTGCAGTTCTCACCTTACTACAGTTTTATACCACCATAACTCCATTAACTTCACCAGAGTTTCTCCTGCTTAAGTGAAGAAAAGAGAATGAGGTCCATGAACTCTTTCTGAGCATTTTCTCTCTGTCCCTCAGTTCACATCAACATCATTTAGCATGTTTTATTGGAATAGCAATGGTTTTATTTAGTATTTTATTCAGAAAGAAATATCAAGACTAAACCTCCCAGCCTAATGTTTCAAGCTTTAGGACAGTTCAGATCTTCAGATCTGAGTAAAAATTAAGAATTCATTCCTCTGACTTGTAAGTGTTCACTGATAACACTTTATTAGCAGAGGAAAAAAATACTTCACTTACTTATTTTTGTGGCTACAGTAAATCCAGTAGAATAACTCCCCAACTTAAGAATACTGATATAATAGTATATCCTTTCCCAGGAAACAAAGTAATCCATCTAGAAGTATAATAATTGCAGCACAGAGGGTCCAAAATCCCATACTTTGCATGATCATTAATGTAAAAAAATGTCTGTTGAACAGTTAGGTGCCCAAGGAAAGCAGGGCCGAGATCTTTGTATCATTTTTCCCATGTATGGAGGATTATGTAATGAAACCAATGCCTCTCTCAAATACTAAGAATCTTGCTAGATGTTTATTTCGGGAACAAACAGTTACCATGAACATATTGGCTGCAGACAGGACCTTCTTCAATGAATGAAGTCTGGAAACAACAGCAAAAAGAGATTTGCTTTTGGATCAAACAATATGATCTTACTTGAGTATCAAAAGCCACTTGCCAGGGGAAGTGATCTGAAGTTAAACCAGGGGAGGGGAAGAAAGGCAACTGATGATTTTCCATAATGTTTGGAAGTTGAAATTAACCTATAGTGACAAAACTGGTTATGTTCCTGGGTTCATACTGCAACCCTATTTACAAAGCAGCTCTAGGGGGTTCAGATGGCTCTTGTTTTGATCATGTTTGTGACCATATAAGTGAACATTAAAGCAAGCAGGATTTTTCTTTGAACAAGTATTAGGTGAATGCATTTCCTTTATGGATCAAATCCTGCTCTTATCATATGGAACAGAGGCAGAATCAGGCTTTGGATGAATACCTGTACAAAACAAAAGCATGCAGACACAGACAGGAATATTTCTCGGGCACTTCCATTATTCATTTAGTCTCCTGTTTAAATAATTTCAATGAACCTATTGGGAAACAGACCAAGTGTGATAGGTGACCAGTGACACATCAAGAGTAATGAAATGAAAAGCCCAAATGAACATATTGTGAGTGACTTTTAGGCTGGAAAGTGTTTGCCTAAGCTATTCTTGGTGAATATTTTGAAGTAAAGAGCACTTTCCCTCTGAGGATTGATTATACTGCCCTGATCTGATGTGGGGTTCCAAACTGGGAATAACAGATCTGAGCCCAGAAAATATGGCTGCGTTCGTCCAAAAGTTCATTTCAAATGAATAGTTTTATCAGCTCTTCCATAAAAGAGAAAAATATTTCCAATGTTTATTTTTAGCTTTGCACATGAATAATAGAAATAAAATGATCTGAGTATTTAATGTGAAGCAATTTTTTTTTAAAAAATCTCATATATAGGTTAATAATTATATACAGCTTAGCAGGGCTTTTTTTCAGTAATGCCAGGACCATGCTTTTAAAGGGCATGTCTCAGCTGTTGTGAAGTCCAAGGTAAAGTCGTGTGCCCTCAAACACCCAAGAAATAGTATTATCCAGTATGACACATGCCTAGATATGTCTTATTGTGATCATAATATAGCCTCAAGGTAAGGGTACAGGACAATCACTTGTGTGTTATTTTTTCAATACTGTTTATGTTTATCTACATCAAAGAAAAGCTTCTGCTAGAGCTATTTATGTTGTTGATCAATAGAACTATTAGTGATGGTTTATAAATGCATATGAAGTAGTAAGAGACAATTTTTAAATTTAGCATGTACTTTTAAAGTGAAATCTATTAGTACATTAACTTGATCATGTTTCATCACTGAAAAGCCTGTTCATTTTGAAAACCACTTTTGAAAAAGCAGAATGTACCACTATGACACGAGAGATACTCAAAGTGTCAAACAAAAACCATGGCTGTGAATCACCAAAGTATGAATTAAAGAACTGATGTTTTCTTGTGCTGAGGGCTTACTGCAAGGGTGGTGACTGTCCACATTTACTATCAGCAGGACCTGGAAAGCTAAGTACTTTGCACAGGGAGACTTGGCATCTTGCAAAATCACCTTGCAGAATCCTGTCCTGTGTCCTTCATTCACGTAGAAGGTCTCCTTCAGTCAGTGGGACTTCGGGACACAGGTTTGGGCTTGAGGATATTGAAGGCTATCAGCATGGAAAACAGTGTTGACAGAGAAAATCCCATTGAGGTCATTTTCAAGGAACTTTTGGTCCCCCTAATAGGTGAGGCCTATAGACCAATTGGCAGCCCTCCTGATGAGTGAGGATTAAAACCGGTAACATCTCAGCATCTGTTCTTTTGGACCTACTTTCGTTGTGTAGTCACACACTGTAGGACAATTTCCTTTCTACTGTACTAACATGGAAGTCAGCGGTGACACAGCACAGATGAGTTTTGCCCTTTGAGTTTATTGGCTAACTGTGATGGGAAAAACATGGTGAGTGGAAGTATGTAAACACAGTAAGACGGTTCGATGTACACTTTAGACATAGGGTTTGTTTGGAATTAAGAGCAGTCTCTGCCCTTTAACACCACTAGCAGGGAGAATATACCATCTAATTCACCATGAATACAGATACCCAGATTCTTTTATTCTAACATGAAAAACCTGGTGATGTCTGAGAACTTGTTAAGCCTAGATGTTGTCCCTCTGCTTCCTCTTCATTGGTCCTATGGGGACCATTTTCTCCTATGAGAACTGGATCTTCCCATTCTCCACAATGTTACTGTGAATCATCCTGCTCAACCTGCCAAAACTCAAATGGAAGAATAAGGTTTTCAAAATTATGAACAACAGAGGGAAAAAATAAAATGAGAACAATCATGGAGGGTTCACCTTCACAGAATAGTATGTATTAACTAATGTATGTTCCCTAACTTACCTTATACCTGGGTTTCATTGCCTTGCATTAGTGAGGTAATTAATTTAGCACGAGAGATGAAAGGAGCCAAAGAGATGACAGCAGGCATGTGTGAGAAAGAAGTCAAGTGTAGGTCTGTAATGGTGGGCAGTGGAAAAGTGTTTTCGACATGCATTTTGTAAATGTTAAGAGAGTGTAAAGGAGTGCATATAGAGGAGTGGGAGATGCGGTGTCTTTTCTACTGTTTCATCCATGATTGTGTCCTGGTTATCTTCTGATGATAGGGAGGGCAAAGTCCTGCAGTCCAAGGCAACATGTCTAATCTTCTTGTGTAGCTTCGACCACTTACAGTGAGGGGTTAAACTAAAAACCCCTAAACTAAAATGTTTCCTGCTGGGGTAGGAAAAAAAAAATATATATATATGTATATATATGTGTGCGTGTGTGTACATACGTACTTCTTTTTAGACCTAAGGCTTCTTAGGGGAAATGCTGTATCCAAGGGCTGTTTCGTGAGCTTGGAGTGCTGTACTAAACCTCTGGGGCAAATGTTTGCATTGAATTCTTGAAAGAGTCTGAGATTGGCAACGCCACCCTGCCCTTGGCTAATGAGCCTTCCCCGAGAGAATATCAAGTGCAATTACCTTTCAGGGAATAACAACATACCAAAGAACCATGGACCCTGCAGAGAAAAACGAAACACACATTCGTAGGTAGAAACCGCTATGAATCAGCATTAATTATCCGATAGAGGGAACAGGGTTGCAATAAGTCTCAGTTCCTGACTCACACCATAGATCACAGCAAATGTGAGCTACTTATAGAAAAAAACATTTGCAAAGTTCGGCTTGCCCTAACCCCCCTCCCCGCCGCGTACACTTCTGCACTCGAGTTGTGCTCGGGGGCTGTGCTTCTGGGACAAGTTTCCCGACCCCCGGTTTGGAGGCGGCTGGGAGAGGCGATAAGGGGGGCTGGTGGCAGCGAGGGACTCGCGAACGTCAGCGGGACAGTTAGGCTAATGCAAAGATTGATTCAAGGTTTCCCATGTGCCGACGTGGCCGAGGACAGCGAGCTTCCCTCCGAAGTCCTTAAGGAGGTCGGGCGGCCGGGCAGTCGCCTGCCGTCGGCTTCAGAGCCGGGAGGACTTCGCTCCCCCGCGGCCGGTTGCGCCGGCAAGTGCAGAAAGGGGGGCCAGTGCCGGCGACAGGGTTTTGCTGTGCACATTCCTAGGAAGGAGGCCGGGCGGGACGGCGGAGGGGGCGGGCGGGGAGCGGGAGAACTGCATATTTTGGGTCGAGCCATTGGAAGGACACGTGAAAGTGCATGCCCGGCGCTAGAGAGGTGCCGGGGCTGCCGGCCGCCGCCGTGGCTCCCTGTCTGCCGGGGCGCATCCTCCCGGGGAGGCCCGGCTTCCCGGCGGGGCTCTGCGCGGAGCAGCCGCGGCGGCGGAGCGGGGAGGCCGGGCGGGCGGCGGCGCAGCGCTCCGCAGCCTCCCGCGGAGGCCGGTAGCGGCTGGCTTGCGCGGCCCGGGGCGGCTCCCCGGGGAGCCGGGAAACCCCGCCGCAAACTCTTCGGACGTGAAAACGGCGCGGGGAAGGGCCGGCTGCTTTGCTGAAACAAGGCACACATATATTGAGTTTGTCAGGGATCATAAAATGTGAATTGATTATTCAAACAGCCATTGATTATAAAAGAATGCTTACTGCAGCAATGGGAAAGGTTAAAAGGAAATTGACCCTCTGCGTACGTGACATAAAGTCATTAGGTAAATGAGATATTCATACAGGGTGTAATCAAGGTCATGCTAATTTTATTTGCGGTATTCAACTCGAATCTTGAGCTTCGTTTGGGGGCAGCAAATTGTCCCCGAGGGAATCGAAACGCCAGGTAGACCCCAGGCGCCGTAAAGAAACGTAAACAAAAGCTAAGGAGGGCTGCAAATTGCCCCGAAGCCCGGTGCCCGTGGCGGGCCCGATCCCGAGACCCCGGTGCGGCGGCGGGAGGGCGGGCCGGCGCCCGCGGAGAGGCGCGGAGCGGCGCGCAGGATCGGGCTTCCCTGGAGGGGTGTTCTCACCTCGCTGCGCCCGGGGTCGCCTCCTCTGAGCCGGGGGAGAGCTAGGAGTGCAGGCAATGTCAAAGATCCTCGCCTCTCCCAGCTAGGATGAGAACGTGTAAAAAAATTAGATGTATTTATGCACATATTTATCCCCTCTAATTATAGAAATTAATCCTCTTACTTATGACTAAAAGGTAACGTCTAAGGCGTCCCTTTGATGTTTAACAGCATCATTTGTGGCTAACATTCCAACTGATTAAGGAATAATTGTTGTTAAATGCTTTACAAGTGGATAGTGTTTAATTGAGAGGCATTCATAATTTTACGGCTTACCACAAAATGAAACGTAATTAAAAACGCAGGAATTTCCAACTGATTTTATTCCAATTATGTTTATTGTTCAGACTAATTACTGCACAAGATGGGGTACTTTTCCCCATCTCTGAATGGCACACGTCTCCCAAGTATACCCTTGTAGGTTTTTCTTTCCCAGGTACAGGCTTGGGACGGCTTTCTGCTGCCTCCGTCCCCCCCCCCGCTCCACCCCCCACCCCCATTATAATTAAACGCTCCAGCCTTTTCTTCTCTCCTCCATGCAACACCTTGGGATGTGAGAAAGTGATGGCAGCTCTCTTCCCTCGGAGCTCGAAGTAATTGTAGAAGGGCTGATGAATTTCTTGAAGAAACACTTGCCACACACTGAGGAAACCATCTCCTAGCAGGATTTTACAAACCAAAGTAAACAAAGCACCCCAGGGGCGATTTCCTCCTTTTGCGCAGCTTACTTCTCAATTTACCTCAGAAGGGATCACAAACACACACAAGAATTACAACAGAAATCATACTCGGTCTGGGGAAGATATTCCGGATGAAAAGAAGCAGAGAAATTGAAAGTGTTCAAAGGAAGGGACGGTCATTAAAATACCTGCCAGGCGCGCTGCCGTTCCCCAAACCAACCTTTCCTTCTTCCCCGTGAACTCAGAAATCTCTTCAGCATTTCTTTAAACATACCTATCCCTGGGAAGAAAAAGGGAAAAAAAAAAAAAAAGAAAAGAAAAAAGAAAGAAACCCCCCCCACTCCTCAGGTCCATCTTACCAACACCTTTAAAACAACCTCATCCTCCCGACACGGGTGGGGTGGGGAATAAAGTTACTTGGCTAATTTTACTGTTTGCTCGACCGAAGAGAGTTTAGTGTGTAAATGGATTTATTTATTCCTGAATTTTTCCATCCCTCAGCTGGGCTCTTGGAGAAAATTGGAGAGAGGTGCCTGAGACCACGCTAATAAAAAATCAGCGCTTACAGTTGAAGCGTAGTAATCAGACCGGATCAGACCCTGATAAAATGGGGGCGGGGGACATCAAATGCCCAATACTGCTTCCAATTTGCGTTTTTCCTTTGGGCTCCAAACCGCTGAGAAAGGATCACACACATATTTATTGCTCTTTTTGTCTCCTTCTTTCCAGCAGGCTCCAAAGCCCCGCGCGTGTGTGCGCGGCTCGGGGGCTGCTGCTCTCTTTGGGAGGGTTTCGGCTCTCCCAGGTGTGCTGGGGCTCGCCTCTGTCCCCCTGCACAGGTTCTCAGTTCTCCCGAAAGCTTTCATGGAGGTGTGAGGGTAGAAAAGTGTTTAAATTCTACTGGGGAAAGGTGGGGCGGGGGAGATTCCCTCTTAGGGCAAGTTAGACATAGCCCAAGCTTTCCAAAGGGATGTTTAAATTGGACTTAATGGACCAATATCTCCACTTCTTTTTTGCTTCAGCCATGAGTCCTGAATCCTTTCATTAAACTGACACAGATTTCCAGAGATGGGGAAAAGGAGGGGTATCTGGGGTGGACATTTTATGTAAATGAGCAAATCCGAAATGTATTACAAATCCACTGTAATAAAACTGACAGTTTTGACAGTATTGACAACATAAATATATGTTGGAACACAGCACTTTCAGACACTTAACCGATGAAGCAATAAAAAGATTCGACTACAATATTTCAAATAATCGACATTGATGTTTTGATACATCATTTTTATACCTCGAATCGATCTATCACTCTGTGACCGGTCAATTTTAAGTAAAAATCTGCTGCAATTATTTACGCTATTGCCAATGACGACCTAATAACTGTTTTCAATTAATTACAGCAAAACTAAGCATCATGAGGACTAACCGGCCGTATATTCCATTGTACGGTCCCTTGCATTTCTTGTATGGAGAGCAAACACATATATGTATATTGCATTCTCTTTGTGGGATCAAAAGAAAGACGCACAAAGGCGATCACAATCTTTTAGGAGGAAAAAAAAACCAAAACCACCTCTCTTTCGGGAACACACCGCCGGCTCTCATCACGTACTTCTAGGAAACACGCTATAATATTTTGTCAGCTCTTTTTCTATGCAACACCAAACCGGGCTCCTAAGATTTTTTTTTTCCCCCTTTTCTCTTTGGGCTGCGCGCTGAATCCCACTTCAAACAATGGGCCGAGCAGCTCTTGCAAAAAAAAAAAAAAAAAAAAAAAGAGATTCGTGCTTCGAGTGATCGCCTGGGTGTTGTGAGAGTCTCCGTACCATTTCAAAAGAGGTAGGAGGATATTGTTCTCTCCGGACCGAGAACTCCGGTGTAAAAATGAGAGCGCTCCTCTTCTGGAGTTTTATAGACAGCTGGAGAACAAAAGTGAATATTTTGAGTGAGCGAGAACAGAGAGCTCTGAGCGGAGTGGGGAGCCTGCTCGGATGCTCTGGTACTGCACTAAAGCGATTTACTTTGCCCTAACTGTCCTTTTTGTCGCGGTGTCACACTGGAAAGAGGGATTTTGTTAATGCTTCGGGCTGCTGCGAACAAATGCAAACTAGATTTTTAACTGCCCTGGTGGAAGCAGCCTGCACGGCGTTAGTGGGAAGCCCTGACAGGTATTTTTCTCTTTCTGGTTTGTGATGGAAATACGCACGGCGGCCGTTTACGGTCTCCACTTTTACAAACCTCCCAGCCTCAGACACACAAAAAAGCTCGGCTCTCGTCTGACACCGGCGCTTCACAGGCACCCGCGGCGACGAGCCGGGCAGAGCGAAGGGGGTCTTCCCACGGCGGCCCTGGCCCCACGGCCCGCCCGCTCGGGCGGGACGCGGGGCGGGGGGCGCACCGGTCCGGGCGCCCGGAGCCCCGCGGGAGGCGGAGGCGCGGCGCTGGGGACAGGGCTCCGCTCCGCGCCGCTCCGCGTGTCCCGTGCGGCTCCCGCGCGGGGGCCCCGCGCGGCTCCGCTCCGCGCCGCTCCGCGCCGCGCGGCAGGCCGGGCCCCGCCCGGGGCGGCGGGATGTGCTGGAGCCCCGCCAGGTAGCGCTCGAGGGCCGCGGATGGCAGCGCCGCGCCGCGCCGCGCCGCCGGGGGCGAGGCAGCCGGGGGGGCAGCCCGGCAGCGCCGGGTCAGAGCCCCGGGCCCGCGGGGGACAAAGGGGGCTCGGGAGGGGAGGAAGACCCCGGGTCGCTCTCGGTGCGTGGAGGGCGGCTTGTCCCCTTTTCTTTCTTTAAAGCCGGGGGAGGGGTGGGAGAAAGAGAGTTAAAAGGGAAGTTAGCAGGTAAGTAAGCGAACCTCCTCCTAATCCCGCTCCAAAGATCGCAGTCATACCGCAGCCGAGGTCAAGAAAAGTTCACCGCGATGGGCTACCGTTGACTTTCTGGACTGGAAAGGTTTTCGAAAAATAATGGATGTCTGAGAAGCGCAGGACGCTGTTGGCAGGCGGGGGGGATCAGGGTGAGGAGCTAAAGGAACCCGGTGATCTGCGGAAGCTAAAATGTGCGGGATTTCACAGGGGCACCCGAGATGGGACCTCGAAAGTCCTGCAGCTGCGGGAAGTCAAAGTGGGCTGAGACGAATAAAAAGTGACTCAAGTTGTAAGAACCAACCGTGGAGGCAAGGGAAAGCGTGGTGAAGGGCGATTTTGGGGGTAGGAGTTTGAACTGTGGCGTAATCCTGATCGTAAAAAGGAAAAGGCACTATTGGCACCCCACACTTCGCCTTGCCAGCAAAACAAAAAGAAAAATTCCCGTGGATTTCACTACGGGGTCATGGTGATGTAATCCCGCAGCCACATTTTACCGGGCGGATCGCTTTCTTCATTAAGTATGACACATTTCCTAGAACGGTAGTTCAAGATAAAACGCCAGTTCAAATAGGCAAAATTTTTCGTCCTGTTCCGCGATATCCTTAGCCCGTCCATGGGGAGTTTTGCCTGCAAATGTAGCCTATGTGTTTCCGGACACAGTGGCATCATCCAGAAATACTTGAACTCAGCGCACAAATAAACAAACATTGAATAAAGTTACAAACAAGATTAAGGTTCAAGTTATTTGTCCCTGTAGCAAGGCGTCAATTGTTCTAACAGATGTAGGGACGCTAAGAGGATTTAAACCACGCGAATTTAATAAACCAGATTAGCAATAGGTGCTTTCCACCAATGCTAGGAACCGTCAAGTAAATCTAGCCTAAATTACCCATCAGACCGGAGCATCGCCTACAAGGAGAGCAGAAAATTTCCGAAGGGGTCCAATAGGATTTCGTGCAAGCATGGCTTGTTTCCCCCCCCCAAACTTTCTATTTGCATTAAATCTTGCGCTAGGCGCACACGCGCGTACAAAACAGTGGTTTAAGATCCCCGGTGGGATATATTCTTGAAATCTGAAATATTACCTGTTGTGCCATCCGCTTTTGCAAGGCTGTGGAGAAGGGGGGGGTGGGGGGCTGGGGAGCGAGCGAGCGAGCGAGGCATGTCTCAAAGCCAGCCAAGGACTAAGATGCCACACTTCGGAAAGGCTGATTGAAAACAGACTCTTCTTAAGTTTTAGAGGATTTTCTCTCTCACTCCCTCCAAGGGCTAAGAAGCCGATTTGGGAGTTTGAAGGGAATAGGTTTCAGCGTCCATATTTGTTCTGGTGCACTTGTAAAATGCGACTTGAAGAGGATCTTTAGCCCTCTGATTGTCTTTGTATTGTTTTTCTTGAAACGGATCTTTTGCCCTTAATGAATCCCCACACAGCTGGACAGCTCCTGCTCGGACACTGAGAGCACTAACCCCAAACTGACCCCAATTTGACACCACAAGATGAAATTTTACCGCCTGTTAAAACCATTTCCAGCCTCGGCAAAAGGAGCTGGCTGTTGACTGAGATGCACTTCCATACCGGACACCTCATTTCTCTTTGGACTTTTGAGCCGATCTAAAAAAAAAAAAAAAAAAAAAAAAAAAGCCGAAACACACACACAGACCCCACCGACTCGTCTCTCACACTTTTCCTGGAAGCAGCCTTCGTTGTGAAAGTGATGCAGGAGAAATGGAAATTAGCCAATTTAATTTTCCCGAATTACTGTGTTTTAAAAGAAATATGTCACCAGGCTGGGGGGAAAAAAAAAAGTAAATAAAAAATGACCTAAGAATGTGGAAGCCCCCACCCCCTGCACGCACGTATCCCATTTTCCTCCGAGTTCCCAACAGCATCTTTGTTAATAGCTGAGTACTTTCACTTAAGGGCGCTAAATTGAGATTCCTTTTTAATGGCTAAACTGTAGCGCTTTATAAACCATGTTCTCTGTGTGCTTTAATCCACTGGGATAGTGAAGAGGAAAAAGACTTCAAGTCTTTTCACGGGGAAAAAAAGACACAGAAGGAACATGAAAGCCCTTCATTTACCATATGAAATTTCACTTTCTATCAAGTTAAAATAATTTTTAAAAGTTGGTCCCTGTCCCGGATTACACACATGCACAGCAGGGCGAGCCAACGCAGGGGGTTAATTAGTTTAGGAGGGGAAAAAGGGAAAAAAAAAAAAAAAGGAACAAGTGAAAGGAACAGCATTGAACACTGCAGAAATCTTTGGCTGCTTTTTTTGCAGCTTTGATTTTAGATTGCTTTCTAACAATTTCTTAGTCAAGAGAACCGAGATCTACAGGGACTTCTGTGACAAACAGAATTATGAAAAAAATTCATGTCTAAAATTATATCCTAAGCAATGAAGCGCTTTCTTCTATGGGAGCCAAGTCATCTAAAAACTACTTTTTGAGAAGAAAACTGATGAACTTCTCCCACAGCTCGAGGTCTGAACAAATACCTGGAGCCTTCAATGGAGCTAGATTACTTTTGCACGGCCACGTTACAAGTAAAGACCTCTCTTCTTCGGTGATACCGAAACTATTTGAAATGAGACACGCTTGTATATCTCAAGAGGCAAGGCTCTGGGTTTGCACTGCCTCGGTTAAAAAACAAATTTGGAGCTACAAATATTTAAACCACGTCCTCTAAGCTGGCTGTAAGGGCTGTATCACAATCAAATGATTCCACGCAAGTTTAGAAATCTGGCGTCTTTGGGGCAGGGGGAGGAAAAAAACCAAACAGCATTCACCGATGACTAGATCTTTTAAAAAAATCTGTTAGAAAACTACAGCTGTAAAAGTAGGAAAGGATTTGCATAACCTACTGCTCTGTAGGTCTCCGCGCACCCAAAGGATTAGCCAAGCATTCATTACCATGAATATCTTGAATTACGTTACCGATTTATACGACAGAGTATAAAATACTGCACAAGAAGACTAGCTTTTTCCCTGCGAAATGAATCGACTTAACCACTGCTTGAAAGAGATCTACATACTAAGGGCTTTTTTACTCACCTCTCTTTACAGTCCCGTGAAAGTCAGCCACAGCAATTCGGTTGCTCTTAGGACTAGCTTTAATCCTGGAGGAGATCCTCTAGGAAAAAAAACCCGGGTCTGCTCTCCGGCTTCTGGCGGGTTTTAAGCAGGGTGCAACTCTGGCTAAAAGTAGGAGAGGGACTTTTCTCCATATTCCCCCCATCTTTGTAAATACAGCCCTGCTCTGCAGGGCTCGGCGCTATCGGAACACGCAGGAATGCCCACTGGCGTTTGTCAGCCCTCCACGCTATCTTTCTTTATATGTGAGGGCTGATTTCCCGCAGACATCATTGTTATGATGGCTCATTTAATCAAACTGTTTAATTGCTCCGGTAATCACTATCATCATCACAGGTACTCAATCATTCATCATTTTGGAGGGGTTTATTGACCTCTGGAGCTCATTCCCTACGCCTATTAAAATCAGGCCAAATATCTGTAACTAGCCCTTGAGTCATTTTCTTAAAGTTTCCAAAAAAAAAAAAAAATCTTAAAATCATCGTCATCATCACGAAAAGCAAAACAAACCAAAACAAAACCTAACTGAATAAACAGTATTTTTCTGCCGTGTACTTTCAAAAGCCATCTATGTATGAGGCCACATTCACAACCGGGTACATAATCATTGATAAATCCCACTATTAACGGGATAGTCTGTTTTAGATTTTATGTGCAGGGGACCGTGAACGAGGGTGGGGGGGTTGGGGAGAACAAAACTGCAGCAATCGATAGTTTGACCATCGCTCCTCCCCTAAACTTCAAGCATCCCCCATGATTGATGATCCCGGGTAGCTCTGGTAATTGACTGTTCTGAGGTAAGGCATGGTTTAGCTCCAGCAAAGCGATTGGGCGAGAGAAACACACCAAAATTAACGTGTGTGTGTGTGTGTGCGTGTGCGTTTGGAAAAGTTCATTTGGTGCTCAAGGGGGGGGGGGGTGCATCATCTCACTTAATTTGCTAAATAACCCCACTGTAATTAGCACTACCATTAGAAGGCATTACCGAGCTAATACTTCAGCATACATTCCACGAGCGCAGCGTCGATATACGGCAAAGTCCAGCAACAAACACACGTAAATACAGCGCTCACCGCCGGATCCGCTCAAAACGAACATGCAAACAAAAAATCTACATAACATCTGGATCTCCCCTACAAAAGGCTGAGCATGACTTTGTTTTTAAGCCCTTTTCAAAGCCTGGCAGCCTAATCGCAAAACTAAGAGGGATTTCCCCCTCTTCCCCCCGCCTCTCCCCCCAAGACATCCACAGCGTGCTTGATAGCAGCGATCACTTAATGAAGAGCGGTGCCAAACACGGTTTGAACGAGGCGTTCTCTTCATGCCCTGGAAAATTAATTTTTAGAAAAGCACAATGAATTGTCAGAGGAAAGAAACCACACTTGCAACACAACGTGCTGGCGGAGACGCGAGTACTTGGCCGGAGCAGGCTCGCTTCCCGGGGAAGATCAACTTTGCGCGGCCCCCCCGTACACTGTAGCTCTCCGTGCCCCCGGACTCGCATACCGTTCGCGGCAACAGCGATAGCCGGCGACTTAAATAAATAATTCAGCGCATAAATCAGGCGCTAAACATCGCGGGTAATCGGAAGGTATTTTGTTGCTAAAATAATCTAGCGCAAACCAACCCGGGGCTGGGCTTCTATCGCACTTTTCTTCTCGCTCTCTGCAGTTTTCCCCTGCCGCTCCCCCCTCTCGCACACACGCACTCTCCCTGTCCTTCCTCCCCTGCCTCCCTCCCTCCCTCCCTCCCTCGCTCGCTCGCTCCCTCCCTCCCTCCCTCCCTCGCTCCCTCCCTCTCTCTCGCACGCTCGCTCGCTCCTTCCTACACGCGTTGCTTCGCTCGGGGCAGGGGCTGCTGCGCGGCTCCCCCCGCGCGGCGCCGCGGCCGCCCTGCCGGCGCGCTGCGCATCCCCGGCGCTCTGCCGGCTGGGGCGCCCCGCGCCCCGCGCCCCGCCGCTCCCCGCCGCCGCCGCTCCCCGCCGCCGCTCCCCGCCGCCGCCGCTCCCCGCCGCCGCCGCCGCCGCCGCCGCCGCCGCGCTGCAGGACTGGCTATGGCCACCACTACTTCCGGGTTCCGTCACTTCATTCTCCCGCCGATCAGCGCTGCAAAACTGAGCCTCTTCTATAAGGCAGCCAGCAGCCAACCTGCCAACACTTACTGACACTCACTCATCCCAGAGAGCGAGGGAGAGAGGGAGACAAAATACCTACCGGGAGGAAAAAAAAAAAAAGGAGAGAGGGGGAAGTCCGGGCTTTGCAAACTATTCAATTTTTCTTCGCATCTTTCCCCACCCCCCTTCACAGTACTTAAAAAAAAAAAAAAAACAACCCTGTAGCCATCCTAAAAGGCAAAACCCGAGCGCGGAGTTACTGGAAGAAGAAACCGGGGTTAAAAAGATTCCTCCTCTCTTCTTCATCATCATCAACCATCATTCATTCACTACCTTGACATTCCCTGGCTTTGATTGACAGCTGGAGTGGCAAAAAGCCATGAGACACGACAGTTTGGTTACATGTGGGTTGCTGACGGGCCGATCGTAACCTTCAGTTTGGGGGCTTGACAATTTTTTTTTTTTTTTTTTTTTGCGTAGAGAAAGAAAAAAGGAAAAAGAGAGAGAGAAAAAGGAAAGAGAGAAAGAGACAGAAAAAAGAAGAAAACACAGAAACTCATCGTGGTTCTTGACTGTTTTTTATATATTATTGTTGTTGTTATTGTTGTTGTTATTATTATTATTTACCCATATTGGAGGATAGGAGAAGTCTATAAGTGGGTTGCAAAAAAAAAAAAAAAAAAAAAGGAATCTTCTTCACTCTAAATCACTTTCTTTGCTGGACTGGGATATTAAATATACGACACATCCAGGAGTTTATTGGAGCGCAGACTGATGGCGCAAAGGGTAGGTTTAAATCTCCAACACTTACCTATATATAAATCCTCTCTTAAGAGGGGCCTGTCCGATTTGCTCTCCTCTGTTGCTGATGATGATGGCGGCCACTATTAAAAAATAGCAGCAAAAATTATTCACTAGCTTTTTGTGCGTGTGCGTGAGTGTCTCTCTGTGTGTGTCTCTCTCTGCAATTGTTCCACGCTTTTTTCCTCTCTAGCTTTTCCCCCAGCAGCGCGATTTCCCTGCTCTCTGCCTGCTCAGTAGCACGGGTTTCACAGGGGAAAGCTTGCTGCTGCTGCTGCTGCTGCCGCCGCCGCCGTTACTGCCGCTGCCTAGGAAAGACTAAGAAATACATATGTGTGTCTGTGTATATACGAACGTATATATATGTATACACATATAGCTGCTTTTTTTTTTTTTTTTTTTTTTTTGTCTCTGGCTTTGACAAGGACAAGGGGAATTGCTACTAAATAATGTTTCTGGTAACTTTCAGATTATTTCCCCCTTTATCTTCCCCCCCCCCCCGATGCACCCTACCTTTCCTCTCTCCTTCCCAGTGTTGATTTATTTATATAGTTGCTTTTGATTCTGCTTGTTTATTCATTTATATTTTAACTTTTTGTCCTTCCTTTCTAATGCAGAGTAACTCTAGCTTCTCTCCTCCGTTTCCTTCCTTTTCATCCCCGTTTCCTTGTCAGGGTTTCTCCTGCCCGTGCTGAAGAGGACCATTTCCCCCCGCACACACAGGCAGGCACACACACTTTCCCCCTGTACCGCTCCCCGCACCCCCACTCCTCCCTCAGCCTCTCCAGCCTCTGCTCCCGGTCCCAGTTGATTTTCATTTTGCACATTTCTCTCTCTGTTGTGGCTGTTCTTGTTTTGTTTTGCTCTGTTTGTGTCTGTCCGGGTGCTTTACTCTCTTCTGACTTTTGTTGTTGTTGTTTGTTTGTTTTTTTTACCCCCCCCCCCCCCGCTCTCTCTCTCTCTTCCCCTCTTTCTCTTTCTTTCTTCTCTTCCGGCCCGTTTTTTGACAGTACGATGAGCTGCCCCACTACGGCGGGATGGACGGAGTAGGGGTGCCGGCGTCCATGTACGGGGACCCCCACGCCCCCCGGCCGATCCCCCCGGTGCACCACCTCAACCATGGGCCGCCGCTCCACGCCGGACAGCACTACGGCGCCCACGCCCCGCACCCCAATGTCATGCCGGCCAGCATGGGCTCCGCTGTCAACGACGCCCTGAAGCGGGACAAGGATGCGATCTACGGGTAGGTGCCGCCGGGCCGCCCGGCGCCAGGGCCCGGCTCGGCAGCGCCGGTGCCCGCGGAGCGGCGAGGGCAGGAGCGCGGCGGGCGGGCGGCGGGGGCTCCCGCGGGGCCGCGGTGGCGGGCGGCGGCGGCGGCCAGCCGAGCCCCGGAGCGGGGCGGGGGGAAGCCCCGGCGGGCCCGGCGGGAGGGCGGCGGCCGGGGAGCCCCCAGCCGCCCGCTCCGGAGGGAGACCCGCGCGGTGGCACTGCCACTGCCGGCAGTTCCAGGGCGAGAGCAACCCCAGCCTGACTCTTAGCTGAGGTGCCAGCACCCACGGGAAAAACGGGACCCCACGGCTCCTGGAAAAACAGACCTCTCGGGGAGAGAGGCTGGACGGGGGGGAGGTGGTGCTGCCTTGTCTTTCTTTTTTTCTTTTTTCTTTTTGTTTTTCTTTTTGTCCCCCCGTCCCCCCCCCCCCCCCCGTGAGTCTTTTTCTTTCTCGGAAAGGCCCCAGTTAGGAGTTCAGAGAGGAGAGGTGGCTCTCATTGCTCTGGATTTTAGTCGGAGAAGTGTTGTTCTGGTGTTCTCCTTCGTGCCATAATAACACTCTTCCAACAGTGTAAATAAAGAGCTAGTCACATCGCGGAAGGTAGTAAGAATAAAAGGGATTCGCTTCTCGCAAGCAGCTCTTCCCTGAGACAGAAGAAATAAATACATTGGGGGCACTGAGCTGAGTTTTCTATTTAGGAGAGAAAGAACAGGAGGAAAAAGAAACACGTACCCAACAAAACTCAAGCCTGTGCCAGGGCATTGCTTGGGGGAAATGACACCGATTCCCTTCAGTGCCTTTTAGAAAAAATACTAAATGATCCTAAAAGGAGAGATAGTAACATCTATGACAGAGTGTGGGGCCTTGATCAGGCACCAAAGGGGAAAAGAGACAAACGCATGCTTACTACTTAGCACGCAGATAAAATATTTTTTTTTTTCCCCCGACTACACCAACTATGGGAAAATATTTCGCGAAGTGCTCCCTCCCTCCGCCCCCTCCCCAGCTCACTTATCTGGACAGCTGGTATTTTACTTGGGTGTGCTTCCTAAGCCAGGAAACTTCACCACATTTTTGCTAGCAGGCCCCTTGAAAAATAAAATTACGTATTAAGTAGTTTGCAGTTTGCCTAGCCGTGCTTCTCATTTCAGGTCATAGCTGGAGGGTAGGGATGGGATCTTCCAGGTTTCGCGTTATTTTAAGCTGTGGCGAAAAGTGCAAGATTCCCAGCTGAGCTGCTGCCTGCGTGAGCGTGTTTGGTGCCTTGTGCGTCTGGAGGAGAGGTCACTTTTGTCCTCGTCTGTGGGGACTGCACGGGGGATGCGGCCCGGGCATTGCAATTTCAAGAGGAAAAAAAACCCCCACAGCACCAAACCCCGCATTTTTATTTCAAAATGTTGTTCTCCCCTGCTCTGCCCGAAGCAATACTGCGAGGCTGCAGAGCGTGGCTGTGTCCGTGTCTGTGTGTCCGTGCATTTAAAAAAAAATACTTGTTGATTAGAGCTCTTCTTTCCCCCTCTCCCCCACCCCCTCCCCTCTCTTTGTGTGCCACTGCCCGGTAGGCACCCGTTGTTCCCCCTCTTAGCTCTGGTCTTTGAGAAGTGCGAGCTGGCGACCTGCACGCCCCGGGAGCCCGGCGTGGCCGGCGGGGACGTCTGCTCCTCCGACTCCTTCAACGAGGACATCGCCGTCTTCGCCAAACAGGTCCGGCACCTCTCCCCCCGCCCCCGGCCCTTCCCGGCACTCCCGCCACCTCCTCAGCTCCTCGACCCACTCGGCCGGGCGCTCGCAGGGGCAGCCCCCCTCGCCCCCCCCCCGGCGCCCCCTCTCCGGCCGCCGGGGGGGCGGGAGGCAGCGGCGGGGCTGCGCGCTGGCGGCCCGGCGGGCCCTGAGCCTCCTCCGCCGGGAGCCCCTCCGCGCTGCCGGGCTGAGGCTCCCGGCCCTCGCCCTCCCGCAGTAGTGAAAGGGGAATGTAACCGCGGCCGAGTTTTGGAGGCAGGGGGAGCGGGAGAAGGGCAGGAGACCAAGAAGAGAGGGCTCCTGCGGCAAGGGCGGCCGGCTCGGCACTGGGCTGGCAGGAGCGGAGCAGGCTCCTGCTCGCAGCACGGGTGACTCCGGGGCGTCCAGCCGGATTTTGACCTGACCTGTAGCGGCCGGTTTTGTCACAGGGGTTTTTTCCCCCCTTCGAGGGACTCGGTGACAGGGCTGAGGAGAGGAGCGGTGGTTCACGCCGCTTTTCCTTCTTCTTGCAGGTCCGCGCTGAAAAACCACTTTTTTCTTCAAACCCAGAGTTGGACAATTTGGTAAGGCCTGCTCACCCCTCTGCCCCGCTCCCCTCCCGCCCTTCCCGACCCCACGGCCAGCTGCCGGCAAGCGCCCTCCGCCGTCCGGGGCGGCGGGGCAGGCGGCTGCCGGCCCGGGCACCCCGGCTGCGCGGGCAGGGGCGGGGGAGAGCCGGGAGGCTGGAAAGCTACCCTCCAGAGGCTTCAAAGAGCTGCACTTCTAAAGTGAGCCAGGGCAAACTTCGAGCCCCAATGCATTGCAAAGCTGTGTTTGAAAGCCACGGGAAGCTAAAGTGAAGGAAATAACTGCTTAAGAAGAGAGAGCTGGCGATTTCTAGCGTAATTCTTTTGCTAATGTGAACGATTTCAATATTCAAAGTGCCTAAATCCGCTTGTAAAGAAGATGCCAAACTATTCATCCTTTCCCCCCCTCCCCTTCCTCCGGCGGGCGGTGGGGCGGTGGGAGTGTGTGTTCACCGCTCTGCGGGCTCTCAGAGCTGAGGGCCGGGGTGTTGAGAGGGAGCGAGGAAAAGAGGAAGAGGCTTTCTCCAAGATCGCGGTAATAAAGCACTAATCACCGCTCCTGGAATAAATATGATAAAAATCAAGTGCTTAGGTTAAAGTTGATCAAAATTGTTCAAGCGTGACCAATGAGCTAAAATCCTGGAAAATGACTGCGCGCCCTGACAGTCCCCCTCTCCCCTCGCCCACTCGGACTCGCAGCTCTGCACAGCCCCCGTTGCTCCTGTCTCCCACGTAACCCCTTGCTCAAAACTTTCTTGCAGATGATCCAAGCAATACAAGTACTAAGGTTTCACCTGTTGGAATTAGAAAAGGTAAGAGCCACGGCGGCGGGCGGGGGGCAAGCCATTCCCTCCCTGTCCCCCCTGCCCCCCCCGCTCCCCCCCGACTGTTTGGGATGACTTGTAAACATGGCCCGAGGAGACGGGGGAAACGCAGGGTGATACTGTAACCTGTGCCATGAGAGCATGTGACACCCGACAGCCATGCCCAGCCCAGCCCGGCATTATTTTTTTCCCAGTGTAATTTCAATATTTAATACGAGTAAACCCCTTCCATCCTTCTTACCCCTTCCCTCGGCAGAAGCTCTTTTCCCGACTCGGCAGTAGTATGCCTAACAAAAAGAGAAATGAAAGCACTCCTGCCTTTCTCCAGCTCCGGCAGGCATATTAACCCCAAGCAAGCACTAAATGTTTGGAGGAGGCAGGGGGCCCGGCGCGGCGTGGGGAGGGGGCTGTGCCCTGGGACGAGAGCGGCTCTTCCCACAGCCTCAGCGAGTGGCTTCGTTTTACTGCTGCCGGCCACACAGACCTTTTTTTAGCCCCGGTTTAAACCGATCCCGTCCCGAGTGACTAGTTGTACCTGTCTGGGCTGTGTATGCTCCAGAGATACCGCCTGGGTCCAGCTCCCAGTGTTCTGATGTTATCATCACATCGGATTTTCCTCTGCACACCAGACTGAGCCCACTATCTCTCTCTCTCTAACTTGTTGCTGCGGCAAGTCTCTAGAGAATAATATGTGCTGCAACAATTTCTCTATTGTTTCCTTGCCTTCAACTATTGTGCCCCTTAATTAGAGTTACTTGTGGAGTAGATCAGAGGCTTGTTCTTGCTACCAAAAAAAAAAAAAAGTTGCAATCCGATATTTTGCCATTATTGATACTACTATTCTTGTTACTGTTTTCAGGTTCATGAATTGTGCGATAACTTCTGCCATCGGTACATTAGTTGTTTGAAAGGAAAAATGCCAATAGACCTCGTTATTGATGAAAGGGATGGCAGCTCCAAATCAGACCACGAAGAACTCTCAGGATCTTCCACAAATTTAGCCGACCATGTAAGTCCTTCTGATTTCTTTATGGCACTTTTTAAGACTTTAACCTGCTTAGAGGACCTGTCCCCAATTTCAATGTTTTGCTGCTGTTGTCTATTATTATTATTATTATTATTATTATTATTATTACTACTACTACTACTACTACTACCTTAACCTCTGGCAAGCTTGGATCCCATCTTTACACTTTCTTCCCTCTTGCTTTGTAAAGTTGTAGAAATGCAAAAGGTTCCTTCTGTTTCCATCTGTAAAGCAGCGAGTTTGCAACGGTTCGTAAAGTTTCCTGGTCTGGGCGGCTTGGAGAGCTAGCAAACTGTCGGTTTGATGTGGGGATCGGTGCTTTCTCTTCTTCTTTGCCAACTCTGTAATCAATGCAGCAATGTAAGGAAACAGAGACAAGAAAGTTAGGGAGAAAGTTTGCTGATTCGCTCCCCCCTCCCCTCTCGTGGGGATGACAAGTGATGAGAATTATTGGCAATACTACATTGCATTAAAAAAAAGGGTTAGCACATTAGAGTTTCCAGTGCTTGTGCTTTATAGCAACTTATTGTCAGAATATGGACTTATTGCCAAACGCCTGAAGCATCTTCATAATAAAAGACAGTAACCTTGATGAAGCAATTATTAACAATGTATTACAGAAAGCTGGAGAGAATGATGATTGAGTAACCGTAGGTTAGCGGTTGATTTTAACACTTTAGGAGTTGGTGAATTAGTGTTATGTGTGTAGGACTGAACGTTGGTGTGCTTGGTAAGGAGAGTGCCTTTGTTTTTCCGGGTTTTGGAGCGGCTCTTGTGATCCTTCAAAAGATGTAGACGCGGAGAGACTTCGGGATGTGAAGGGAAAGATTGCAGCTGGTACCGCAGAAGAGGGAAGGAATAGCTCTGGTTAAAAAGAGTGGGTGTGAACTCTAGTTTATTTATAGGAACGCATCCCTGGGGGGAAAAGGGGTTTACACAGTTTTAGATTCAATTGAACTCATAATCTAAATGATACAGTCTAATATTTTAGCGGTTGAAATATTAAATTAACACCCGGTGTGAAGTTAACCATGCTTTCTGCACAGGCGCCTGCCTTTATTTCCCAGTGTGTTAAGAAGAGTAGCTGTAAGCCCAGGGAGAATGAGCTTTCTAGGAGCTTTTGTTTCCTTTGAAAACATGTTGTTTGTGTGTGTATTTGACAATTACATTAGACCTGGACTGAAGCTGAATTGGGAGATAAAATAATAATACATTCTTCTAAATGCCCCCCTTCTGGCACGGCTTAGTTCCAGAGCCTGGGAAATATTTTTGGACCCAAACCTTAGCTTTCATTTTCTCATTTGTGTTCGGTAAACATGGCAGGACAAGGTTTGTGCAATGTTTTACATTTTAAGTCTATAATTTTGAGAGAAAAAAATGTATGCAGAGGTTCCTGAAAGTTTCTTTGCTTATCAGCTATCTCTCGTATAGATAATAAACTCTATGAGGCATGACACTATTTCAAAAATATTTGTTTTATGGCATTTTACAACCCCAAATTCGTGTGCATAAGTATTCTGGGAGAGTACTAGAAAAGAAATTGAAATGAGTGGCAACCTGAAAGATATGGGGTCATTGTATATGATTCAGAGCAACAGAAAAAAAAGTACATGTTTCTCCAGTACAGTTTCTGTACAAGAGTGTGTTTCAAGTGGAAGTGTAGAAATGGAGCATGCTTATGTTTATATTGAAGAGATTAGATAAACTAGCCTGTTTAGGGTTCTGGCAGATGGCGAATGCTCAAGCCAATTTGCAGTGCGCCATTATAATATTTAAATTCGCACACAATGATAGGACAGAGGTGGAGGGGGTTAGCATTTTAATAATTTGATAACTATTATCTTCCCTAAGAAGAATCTCCTCTTGCTTTTGTGGCCCAAAAAACAAACTCAAACAAATATGACAACCCATTTATCTTGCACCCGTTAGGGTTTACCACTTCATTGGGTATTATAATTTAAAGCCTTTTATTTCCTGGAGATTTGAGCTATAACATTTTTACTTTAGCCCCCTGCTATTTGTTTTGAAAGGAAGCAATAATTTGTGCAACCAGAACACCAACTGGGAAATGAAGAGTTGTATCACATAGTTACATTTTATTCATGCGTTTTGGGAAATGTGTCTCCTTATTGGATTTTTTTTTTTTGTATATTAGCTTGTTTTCCCAACAAAACTTTAACACTCTTTTATAGCTTAGTCAAACTACTGTGTGGGTACACATTTATATTTGCACTGTACAAGGTTCCAGCAGGAAGAAATCCGCTTTTATTCATAAAGAAGGAAAAGCTTTAAAAAATGGCTAATATAAACATGCAAGGCTATCAAAAAAAGAGCTATCATTTGTGAGCATCTACCTGAAAATGTAGTAGTTCAAGCATGCAAATTTGTCCAATTTGACTCTCCAGGTTTATTTTTTCATTTGCTTTGATATGCATATTTAATATATTGCCTCAGGCTACATCTCATTTGGTGAAAGTTGGTGCAGGGGTGATGATGAGCCACTTCAGAAGGACAGAGACAGCATGTTGTTTCCTCTGTTTTATGTATTGGCCCGCTATTCTGATCCATGGGTCTTCCCCTCATGGTTTTATTTGCACATGAAATACTAGGAGCATTTCAACTGATTGGCTATGAATAATGATAGCCAAAAAGAAGTGTAGTTTAATTTGTTGTGTGCCAGGGTTGCTCTTGTGGAGGTGACAGTTTGTGACAGCTGTTTGACACCCCAAAAATCCATACACCTCTATTCTTATTAAGTGGTATAAAGCTACACTGTGTGTCTTTAATGCGAATGCGAGGGGTGGTAGCGGTGACAGTGGCAGTGCTGAACTAGGAACTAAGGCAGCTCTCAGTTTTATCCCTTTGCTAGACCTGAAAACGTAGCATAAGGGACAGTAACAGAAAGAATTGTAGGACTAGCCAATATTTACCATAAGACTTTAAATGGGGTACTCAAATAGTGCATGCTTCCCTTTTCGAAATCTACTGCTCTACTATTTATATAACTTAACTGGAAACCAAAAGCAAAATCAACAAAGGAATGAACCCTTCAGAGATATACCTGTGCTGGGAAAAGGAGACAGCTGTAAGCGGTTGTGCTGTACGCGTTTGGTAATAAATGTGTTTATCGAATTTTATTTTAGTGCGCTATTAACTGTTATGTAATACAGTAAGTGTAAAGGGTCCAGGGACTTGGTAGATCAAATAGTGCAGCGCTGGCCACAAGAAGCTGAAACTTTTGTTGTTACTCTGCTGTGTTTAGTAAATATAACAGCCCATAATTAGTGTTTGAATTTTTAACACCCTCATATTTTTTTATTGCTCTGAGGTATTAGCTGTAGATGGGAAGAAGGTAATTACAGCTATGCCCTGGCTGAACCAGATCAGTTAGGGGAAAAAAAAAAAAAAAGAGGAAAGAAACCTTTCCAGCTGCAGTTCAAGTTGAGTTTCCCAGCACAGACAATTTATTATTGTTTAATATAAACATTCTGGGCCCTATCCTGCATTCTGTGTTCAGCCTAAAATATCTGTTGAGATTGCCAACAAATCTTTTTCTTTGTTTTTCCTTTTGAGCTATTCAAATCTGAAAAACATAACACTTGTAAAACTTGGAGATTTTAAAACTTTTTCGAGCATAAGATAACATTTTGTACTTTAATTACGTTTCTTTTGTACCTGGCTTCACCTAGTGCCACACAATTCTTCCTTTAGCACAAACCTACTTTGAAGCCTAGTAATTCTCCCGTAGAAATTTATGGCTCTCCTTCCGCTGGCTTTCATGGGAGCAGGATCAGGGCCTCAGTCTTTCTGATATTTGTTTATATGTTCTAGTCAATTTGCAGCTGAGAGGTAATAATGTACAGATCATCATTCATAAAATATAATTAAAAATGCATAGAAATAGACATACATCTCTTTTTTATAAAAGGACCGTTGACAGATTAGAAATCTGATGCCTTAGCTGTAGAAGAGAAATATTAGTCTGAATATTAAACCTTTCAGCTCTCAAATGAGGAGATACTTTTATTTTGTACTTTTGGACATCCAGACATTTTACATTTCTTTAATATTTCTTCTCGAAGAATGGTCTGTGCAAATTCCTGACATCTTGCAGATGAGAACAAATAAAAATAGGGTAACATATATCTGTTCCAGTTATATCATTAAACCTTAAGGTAAGATTTCACTGAGTAATGAGGAAGTAATTGGGGGCCTGACGCTGCAGTCTCCAGGTACGCCATACTTTGATGAACTTCAGTGGGAGTTTTGAGTATTGCCGGAAGCTCAGGATCAGACCCCAAAGGTGCCCTTTCTCTTTGCAGTGTGTCAGAAGGGAAACTAAGTAGCTAATTGCGACAATAAAAACGCAAACTTTTTTCTTTAATAATCAAATTTCTTAGTATGTGGCTTAAGACTTTGGACGTTACGGTAGGCCCCGTGCTTTCTGAAGGGGCAAGGGAGCATCAGGAACTCCCCGAGACTGTAGAGAATGTTGTGTATTTCCTCTTTTTGATGGGTCAAGGTACTCTGCAAAGGTACTCTACAGTTCAGATTGGAGTGTTTTAGTTTTAAATTGGGTTCTCTCAAACTGAACTGACAATGTATTTCACTATCTGTTTGAAGCTGGTGTTCCCTCTTCGGTTTGAGGTGTCTATCAGTCTAGATGAAGTGTAGCCACACAGAATGACGTAGAAGGACAATTAAAAAAACAACAAACCCGCGATTTTTCAAGTCTCAGTTCCTTGCTGACAGGTGGATTACATGTCTGATTTCAATCTTAATTGGAAAATACAAAGCACGCAGCTTTTCAGAACGTTGCCACATTCTAGGAATGTCAAAAATTCCTCCTGACACTTTCCTCAAATACAAAATCAAGGGACAAGAACTAAAGCTTGTACATATATATATACATACATACACAAATATCTGATAGATCACAATGCCTTGTGTTTTGTTTAAATTGTGTAATTCTGATACAAAAAAGTTATCATATTAAATATGCATCTGTAAGAAAATAAACCTTAGTAATATCAGTAGTCTTTTTCAGAAAACATACATATGTCAAATTAGAGTTTTTCACGGCTCATTTACTTACTGAAAGTTTCTTTACATAGAGACTGTTGTGGAGTGCAGTAATAATAAACTTACTAACAGATCATCCTGAACTTTATACATACAAAACATAGACAGACACAGATGCACACACAGAAACACACATGCATGTATGTGTATATGTTTCTACCTCCGCATAGTATATCATCTTTTGATATACGGTGGTACCTAGATACAGATTTTTGTGGTATCAATCACGTCAGTCGTTCCACTGTGTTTACAGGTGTTACTTGTAAGAACAAGGAGAGCAGGATTTGGCTTGTATTTGGGGGGGGAAATGCCATCTGTATCAGTGGTTCCGTTCGGTTTTGTGTTTGCAAAATTAATTTACCAGAGCAACCTCCAGACCTTTGAGTCCAACCATCTTCACAAAGAACAAGCTCTATAGCCGTTGTAGTTTCTTTTATGAAAGTAAGTTGTGTTGTATTTGTTCCTCCAAGATCAATGGTTTTGTCCATTTCATCTGATAAAATGTAAGGGCCTGATCCTGTCACAGTTGTGTACTTAAAACTTCAGTTCACGTCTGTGAGCCAAATCCTGCTCAGCTCACTCACATGGGTATCAGCTGGCCTGATTGATTTTACTTCCCAGTTATAAATAAGAAGCAAATTCCTTATGGTTAATTGAGTCTTTAATATCACCATAAAAAGCAGTGTGAGATCAGAATCAGCCCTAGCAGGACTACATACACTCACAAAAAATTAGCCAGACTTCCCAGTGGAAATTCCGGGCATACAATGTACGAATTGCAATTTAACAGAAGGTTATCCTATATCAAATTTTTCTGTTACAACATCTCTGTTCAAGAAATCCTGTAGCAGTTAAAAAGTCTTACAGTTTCCACCAGATTTGCAGCATCGACAAAAGAGTAACGCCATCAGATTTGCTTTGTATACCAGGAGACTCTTGTCCTTTCTGTTGCTCTTTTCTAGATTTAGCAAAATTCAATGGTGGTGCTAAATCAATTTTTTTTTAACTTTCAAGGGAAAAAACACTGGCAAAATTGTGTTTTCTAGGGAAGGCTGTGTGTGTAAATGAGAAACAGTGGATAGCAGCGGAGTGATCTCCTGTGGCCCTGCTAGTACAAGCTTTCCCCATATTGTCTCCTGCTTTTATATTAATTACAACTTGCATTATCAGCTGTGAGTCTGTAGCCCAGCAAATAGAAAATACTGCCCCTGGAGACCTAGCTTCTTGTATCTATTTTCCATCTCCTTCTATTGTGCTCTACTCAGTATTCACTGCTTTTCTCCTGGTAACACTGCTCTTTAACACAATTAGGTAAGAGCAAGAGGAGCACCATATTTGACTCCCAATTATTAAAACTACTGGGAATAGATACATGGTGCTGTTTACCTTCTATGGTATTTGGCATTAGTTTAGGTCATATGTGTGTGAAAATTTTACAGTATGCACACGTACACAAAACAGGCAATTGCATTTTGGCAGACATCATCCACACTCTTCAATGTGTTTCTGCAAAGTATATTACTAAACTTGCAAGAAGATATGAGAAGCCATGCTACCAGTTTGTGTAATTTATCTAAAGCTATCTGGTTTTCTGGTTTTTTTTACAGTGTGATAGCTTAATACAAATTTCACTGAAATTGATAGAAGAGTTGCAGTTAATGTTAGTGGGCTTTAGATCAGGATCTCTTTAGGTACCTAAACTATACTGATAAAGTGTTTCCAGTGATGGACACTTTAGATGTGTCATTTGGTCCCATTTTTTTGTGAAGACATACATAAAATAACTACTTATGATTAGGCATTTGGCCAAGAAGTTTTTCTTGAGGGATGCAAAGTTGGAAACAGTCTAGGGCAGAAAAAGAGCAGTGCACTGGCATGTACAATGATCTTAGTCCAAAGCAAAAGAATGCTGCCTTTTTATGAGGCTGTAAACTCCACCCCTAGAGTTATTTGTCATTTTTTATAATATTAAAGCCTAGCTATTTCCCTCCCTTTCAAATTCCTCCAACATTCTACTGTCACATTTTGTAAATATCCCATCTTATTATTTCTGTCCTTCAACAAAATTCTGCCAAATTGCTTCCTCAAGAAAACTGCGTCACAAGAAATACATTGAATTCCCAATCAATACAGTCTGTCTTTCTAAAACGGGTTCTACAAACTGAGGTCAAGAACAACTCAGCCTGGTAGAGACAGCAAGTGTTTTCAGCTGCAGGAAGTCTTATTCAGTGATCCTTTCCAAATCGTTACGGTTTTGAAACAGAAAGGCCGGTCTAGCTTTTGAAATACTGTATGATAGGTTTTGGATGACATTTGCCTTAAAACATAGCTGAGGTGTTACCAGTTAATTATTGTAATTTTCATATGTCTGATAAGGAGCTCCAACACCAGCCAGCTTAAGAGAGCCTGCAGTGCATAAAATTAACATAACTCACTGTGTTCCCTGAAAAGTTTACCCTAGGTGAACATGTTGCAATTATTACATTTTCTAAAAGAAGGTTCCAGCCTGATGTTGTTGGAGGGCTAAACTCATGCTATGCTATTGTTTCTTTCCTTTTTCATGTATTTCTTCTAGCTCTTTATCTGATTACCATCCGGCAAACAGCTGACGCTAAGAGGCTGCAGAGGGCTGAAGAGCTCCTGTCTGCTGTTTGCCTTCAGCTTGAAGCTATTTGAGTGGCTTCCTAACTCAGAGATAAAAAGAGAAGCTCATAGGCACAACTGTGTTTTAATCCAGGCTGTAAAGAAACTTGCTCAGTTTTTGCATTTTATTTCTCTCTGAACTTTTTGCTAACCTTATTTTCAACTTTTTTGGTTTTTTTAATAACATCTGGGCTGCTTGAACTTTCAAGACTTCTCATCTTTCTTTTTGTGTTTCTTTCCACCTGGCTGTAAAATGATGGTAAAATGGTTTTTTTTGGGTTTTTTTAAATGAAATTGTGGGGGGTAACAGTATTAATAGTGATTTCTGAGACCTAATTAATACAACTGCCTCAATGAATATAACATACTATTGTTTGGTGGGTTTTTTCCCGTTGCGGTTCTGCGTGAGGAAAAGTAGATCAGTCTTCTGGGTTTTGGAGGAGGCGGTGGTTTTGTGCCATAAGTGCTGTCGTGCTGATAGGTTAGGCGAATTTCAGATCCTGGCCTGTCTTCTGATCTTACTCGTATCCTCCTGCTGTGGAACCATGTACGTGGGTGCACGTGTGTGTCTGTGTAAGGTGAAGGGGATTTGGATCCTTCTTACCCTTTGGTCACCTAGGGCTTTACTGGGAACCTTTTGAAGTCATGGGCTCTTCCCCTGGTCTCTGCTGCGATCTGGGTCAGGCCCGTTAGATTTATGTTACTGGGTATTGTAGCAAGCCGTTATTTGGCAGTTCTATTTTGCCTTGCTATAGAGCATGTGGTACTAATCAGGGCTAGGAGATTACTTTGAGATGTTTCAATATATATTTTGGGACCTGATTCCAATCACACTTACACTGAATTTTACAATGGGTAAATCAGTTGATTTTGTTGAACTTTTTCCTACTACATGTCGGGGTAGATGAGGTCAGAATCAGTCCTGCTCAAAGAATTTATACAAACTTGTCACTTGCTGCTTTCAGGATCTCCTTGTGCTTTAACAGTCTGGTGTTATTTCACAATGCAGATTTAAAACACAATCAAACCTAAGAAGCAATATTTTTTTTTTTGAGGGGGAAT
The DNA here is from genome assembly GCF_035582795.1 of Mycteria americana. Classification (NCBI taxonomy): domain Eukaryota; kingdom Metazoa; phylum Chordata; class Aves; order Ciconiiformes; family Ciconiidae; genus Mycteria; species Mycteria americana. The sequence goes on from NC_134369.1 coordinate 39,543,630, forward strand.
TTTTATTTGTTTTGTTGTTGAATTATTATAATGTGCTTGATTTAAGTTGTCACATACAGGTGACAAGTAATGCAGGTCCAGCCCCTAGTCTGATCTGTTTCATGTGTTCTTGCTCTCCTTTTCTGCCAGAGGAAATTCCATCTCTTGCCTGCCTTCATGTGGTGCTGATAAAGCTCTTCCTGTACAGTAGAATTCCTGTTTTCCTTTAAGCAACAGCAGGGTATTGGGAATGATCAGGAAAGGGGAGGAGGACAGGAGGAGAATACACTCAACAAAGTAGCACTAAACTGTAACATTAAGTTTTCCTCACTTATCCTTTTAAATAGCAGCTCGTCGCTCCAGGCAAGCCAATACTCAATAAATTAGAAAGCTCTCATGAATTATGTGACTAAAGTACAGTAGTTGAGGTCTTACTTAGCCAAGTTTTGCAAACTTCCTACGTCTGTCTTCTGCGTTCCTTTTTGTCGTGTTTTGTGCATCGTAATGTAGAAAGAATTACATAAAAATCACTATACACGTTATTTTATATAATCACCTGGTGGTTATTCTTGACAATACTTGTAAGCGAACTGTTAGAGTGATACATCTAGAAAGTCTTTTGAAATGTGTCATATCAAGGTGGTGGTGGTGTGTGAGGAAGCATCTTTCCTGGTATATAACGTCTTTCAGAGAAAGCTTGCTTTTTCCCTCACAGCTTTGCATTTGCTTGAAGTTTTTCCAGCATCCAAATGGGTGAGAGAGAGGGTAGGGTGTGTGGACACGCTCCTCTCCCATACATGTTCTCCTCTACTTCTTGAAACAGTTTCCCTCCTCTTCCTCTCCCCTCTCATCTCTAGTCAGTCTGGAAAAACAAAGTGTGGGGGGATAGTTTGCATACCAACGATCCTGATAGTAATGTGATCGCCTAGTATCATAAACTGTGCAGGTTGATGCTCTCCCCCCTGCCTCCCTGTATAGCTCATTAAGAAACTTAATTTTTTTTTTCTCCCCTGAAATATTCTTCTGCGGTACTATTCAAACAATTAAATCCAGACAACTCTTTAGAAAGTTTAAAAAAGAAAAAAATCTGTCCTTTATTTTACCAAGTAAATCTTTATATCTCCTCTGCTTATCTTTGCTGAAGAATTATTACACTGTGCAAACAGTATCGGTGTTTGGCACATTTCACAAATGCTAATGTGTATACTTTTCCCCCCCTCCTCCCCTCTTCTCCCGGTTTTCTTTCTGTTCTTCATTTGCTATTGGAATGGGAACTGTGGAAAAAATTCCTTGGCACTCTGACACCAGAATCCTTCATCTTGGAGAGACCACGATGATGCAACCTCAACGCACTCGGCAGGCACACCGGGGCCCTCCAGTGGGGGCCATGCTTCCCAGAGCGGAGACAACAGCAGCGAGCAAGGTAAAAGGTCAAACTTTTTCCCTCCGCAAAGTAGGCATGACTAAAATAACTCCAGCTTTTTTTATTATATCAGTACATCTGCCTTAGAGTAAACATGGAGTGGCAGACTTGCAGTATAATCAGCTGTAACTTAGGGAGACGGTATTTCCTTTTCCTAACCCACTTAGCTTCATTTTATTATTATTTCAAAGCGAAATATCTAATCTTCAAACAAGCTTTGTAATAACAATTGATTAGTTCTGCCAATTCCTTTACAAATTTGGTTTTCTACAGTTTATTTTTGTGTGGTGTAAGTAAATATAATGATAGACATACTCTCCAGCTGTGATGCGGTTGTTTGAGCTGGGTTATAGACGGAGAATTTAACTTGTAGTTTTAGCTGGGGAAGAGACTCCTATGTAAAGTTATGAAGCTGCTAAATTATCTAAGGTAGAAGCAAAACCCGAATTGGACAGAAAAATGTTTCTTGCAATGTTTGCTTGTACAGACTTGTTTCTGCTTCTGAAAATCTGAATTCAGAATGGTAGAGATGTACCTGAACTGCAAAACCTCTGCTGGATCTATACACTGAAGCCTTCTCAAGGGTTCAGGAGGTTTGATTTATTATTTCAGGGTTTTTTGTTTTATTTCCTACTGCATTGCACCTTGTGCGTGGTCATCTGCATCCATGCTGAGCGAGTGTCAAAGGCTGTCATTCTGATATGATAGTGTTTTACACTTGCTCATTAGAAGTATAAGTGACTCCAGAAGGTGTAAGAGTCAAGCCTCCAGTGCTAAAAGTTGGGTAAAGATGGTTTACTGTCACTCTTGAATTGTGACTCAGAATTGATTTTTTTTTTTTTTTAAGACCACAGTTTAAGGTGGGCTTTGCTCTTGTTTTTCTTTGTAAACATGGCAAGCATCAGCTAATGAGCGAGACCTTACTTTTATGAGGTCTTATGATATGCTCCCTCCATCTAGTGCATCTGCAGCATTTTGCCACTGTGTTCCCCCACATGGGAGTTACACGTACCTGACAGTGCCAACTGACAGGCCTGCCACCCAACTAGCCATGCGGATTCCCAAAACTGGAGAGGGGAGCAGCCTTCAGGGCTGGAGCTGCCGAGACTAGCCTCGTGCTGCGGGCCGCCTCCCACCATGATATTTGCCACGCTTAGGCGGCAGAGCAGACGTGATTTCACGTCTCTCATGTGGCCCGTTGCTTGGCACAGAGCTAGATCCCCTCGTCTGTCTCACGATCTGGTGTCGTACCCGTTGTGATTCTAGGAACTTGCAAAGTTTGTTTCTGGTAGAGTGGTTTGGGTTTGTCTCCTATTTGTATGAATTGTTTATACATTTGTAATCTTATTGCTGATAGAAAGCAGCCATGGCACAGGGTGTGATCCAACTTCAACATGACTCACGCGGGATTTTTTCTGTGTGGCTGGATCAGAGCTATACGAGGCCCAGCATGAACTATTACAGCTTCAGCAGCTAATGAAAGGGAGAGCTTGACTGCTAAGCAGCAAATTGGTATTATGTCTATTAGCTGGCCATAGACTTTACTGTTGATCAAATGTTTACATTGTATATTGTGGCTAAGATGCTTGGTGTAGCAGATGATCATTTGCATACTTAAAAATGATTCCTCTGAGTCATCTGCCACAGCATGTTCATTCCACCCCTAGGTAAGAAATTTCCTCACACTTGTATCTCCACTGTGCCCCAGCAACCCCTTAGAAATTAGAAGAGTTTCTTCATCAAGCCATGCTTGATGTAAAGAAAACCCTTGTATCAACATCCAGGGATCTTGCATTTCACTAGTCTCCGATCCCTTGTCATGTAACTTGGGGTGCCCGAGAAATATTGCAAAGCATAAGAAAAAGTGGTTGATAAATACACCAACTTCCCATTGGAGACTGTGATTTCTGGTAATATATATGATTTAAACAAACCTGTTGCACTCATTTCTGCAGAAGGGGAACAACTGCTGAAGGGCCAAATCAGTCACTAGTGCTGCCCAGCCTAGCAGGGTGAAACATCGCTAGTATGCTTCCCTTTGTGCTCAGATGGGCCTTTTAAAGGGAAGCAGTCGTCCAGTGGCAAATCAGCATTCCACTCAGCTGCTGGCAGCTGAAAGATGTATGATCCTACAGCACCGGCAAAATTCCCATTGGAGACAGCTTTGGATTGCTCTCCCCCTCTCAACCCTGGGAAAGACTAAAGGGAGGGAGGCCTGTATTGAATTTTCCTTATGCTTCCTTGAGGGGGGCAGGGTTTACTTTATAACTCGTGAGTTGGTCCCAGGCAATGCCAAGATGGGTAGATGCCCTCTTGAGCTATTCTGGTGCAGTTACTTATTTGGGTCAACTTGGTTCCCCTGCAGTTTTGCCAAGACCTTCCACAAATGCTGCTTCAAGTATTCCACTTGCCCCAAAGAATTTCTTGGGAATGGGAGCTCATTAGAGTCTTGGGTTACATTAGCAACTTATGGTCTCCTCTACTGATGCCTGGTGGCAGCAGAGATTGATTCAAACTAGAGTCAGTCTCTTCTGGCTCTTGGGAGCACTCTTTCCAGGGGTCTCTGCTTTTGCCTTAAGTCTATGACGTGCAGCTTGTGATTTTTTTTTTTTTTTTTTTTTTTTTTTTGTGGTGGTGGGAGACGGAAAGGCGTTGGTGAGTGATGACATTTTTTTTGCAGACTTTCTCTGTATGAAGTAGATATATTTAGTACACAGAAGAATCCATCCACAATTCTTAAAGTTAGAACCAAACAAAAAAGTTGTAGGCATTTTGTTTGTTTATGGAGGACAGTCTCTCCATGACAGTGCATGACTGCCCTTTGGCATCAAAAGGGTTAATCTAGTCAATATTTGGTATTATTAGAAACATGCTGGCATTGGAAGAGTTAAGGAAAGGGCCTTCAGGCAGTAAATGTGGAAAGATTATCCTAATTTTATTAGTGGTGAGTGTCTATGTTGTTCTTAACATGTCACCTCACTTGTTCAACAGAAAACTAAGCTATACAACATATTGATCATCTAGCAAACCAAAGTACTAGTGACCTGTAATCTACCAAGCATTTATTGACTTTATCCCAGTTCAGATCCACAAATGCAGATCAATGCTGTGTAATACTATTTTAGAGATTAGTAATTATGTAGTAGGTCTGATCAACTTTCCCCCTGCCCTGGAAAGAGAAAGAGTTAAATATATCCAATAATAAAAATAAAACACTCTAAACATCTTACAAAGGAGAAAAAGAAGAAGCTGATTTAATGGTCTAATGAGGCCATCTTCCAGAGACTTGTTTTGTGTAGGGCTTGCTTTGACCTTTTGCTTTGCTCAGGAGCCCAACGCTTCATTTTTCACATTCTTGCAATTACGTTAACGCTTCAAGCATTTCTGACTCCAAGTCAGCTAGCAACACCAGGCATAACTCAACACTGTGAGTTTTTCTCCTCTCTGTAGATTCATTAACAGGTCACCGGGGTCCCAACTGAAATTTAAAACTGACTGGTTCTGTTGGGTTAGCTGAGTTATAGCAAGGGAGATGGCAGGAAAGGGGCTGAGAGAAGGGGAGGGGAGAGAGAAGACCCTGGGGTTTTTGCCAGGGAATATATGTGCAAAAACCCTAAGTGGAAGATTAAAAGGTGTGTGTAGCTTTATCACCCACCCTTTTCTTTGGAGGGGGGAAAAAACACATCTGAAGGTCTTCTGGGGTATTGTGTTTTCCTTATTCTTTGCAAAACGAAATGAAAATGGCCACTGCCTTTACATACAAGGCTAAATGACTTCTAGAATTCGGCATCAGTTTGTACCACAGTGATGGATATGATGCTCCCAGACTTTAATTCCTATTTAATCTCTTTATGGGATATTTCAAATAATGAATATGGCAGATTATGCATGAAAAGTGGGAAATAAATCTTTTTAAGGTGTAAAAACATGTGGTCTACAGGAAAGCACCAGGGAATAGTTTCAGTTTCATGTTTTATGATACCAGGATTGTATACCTGATTTGTCATACGCTTAGTTCAGTCACTCAAAGGGCCTGATCCAGCCAAGTCAGATGGAGGCTATGTTTCCCCAGGACCTTTCAGGAAGTTCAGCATCTTTTTAGGATTAGGCCTGGGGTGATACTTGACCATAAGTGGGAAGCCAGAGACAAGAAACTTCTAGGTCATACAGCAGTAAAAATATAAATGGGCATTGCATCCACTTTGCTTTACCCATGTGAGTAGTTCATCAGTGTGAGGTTTTTTGGTGTGGTGGGGGTTTTTTGATGGAACTACTTGTGCTGAATGAAGATCTGCCTCTTTATAAATAATATCTGAGGCTACTCTCTAGGGCAATATCGTAAAGTAGTTTTGAAACACTTTTGTGACAGCTTGATGTTTGTCCCACAAATTTGTCCACGATAGCTTTCTGTGGCAAAGACTCATCATCTGGTTCAAGGCAAAGTCAACTAAGATATTAGCTGCAATTACGTGTTCATCCCAGGTTACGTCTCTGGATTGATGCATGCTGGAAAAATTAGGTAGTATATTTCTTATTCATTATACATCATCCTGTAATAATGATGGTATACAAATCAAATTTGTTTACAAAACTAGCTGATAATGCCCAAAGGCCTGTCCTACTATTGAAACTCTACTGAGACTACATAAAGCTTTGAACCAAACTCAGTAGTCAGAAAAAGGAGAGGGATAGGTTGTTGTTAATAATAATTAAAAATAACACATTCATGCAAAGCCTTTGGAAGGTTAATATCCAAAAGCTAATGCTACAACTTCTTTTTCCTAGTTCTGTATGTATAGGTAAGGCTGCTGAGGCTAGTATGCATATTCATCATAAGGATTCAGAACATATTTTTATTGCTTTGTATTTTTACCTATAAAGCTATAGGGTATGGTTTTATTGGAAGAGAACTGTCTTTTCTAAGAAAGGAAATTCTTAATAGAAAGGCTCAAACATCCAGACTGTGAAAAACCAAACTTGCTAATAAATAATGCTTCACTGGAGATGCATTATTTCAGAAGGCACAGCTCTCATAAAGGTGAACTGTATGAAGTATGAAAAACTCTTAAAGAACAATGACTTTTTTCAGCTGAGGAAGATACAGGAAGAGAGTAGCCCTTATTAATTCATCTTTTCCTTTCAAGTTTGAGGGGCCCGTCCTTGTGTTGATATGTATGAGTAATTCCCATTAATGGTGATGGGAGTTACGCATGTGCACTGACAGAAGAATAGACCCCTTAGTGTTCAAAGCACATGAAATTTACATTTTTTTCCATTGCTGTAATTGAGATGTTGACAAATTGGAGAATATTGATGAGCCTTTGTTTTAAGTATTTCTTGCCAAGTTTGCTTTATTTTTTCATGGTTTGAACAATGGTGTGGGTTCAGCAGCAATGAATAATAAGGGTAGAGTAAAGATAACTTTGTATTTCAATATTTTGATGTGCCAATATGAAATAAATTGTCTTAGGCAAATGGAATATGCTGTTTTAATCATTAGCTATGCATGAAAGAAAAATTGATGTTGACATCTTTGCTGTAAAATCGTTGTAATGGGGCCTTCCTTACAATTCATTTTTGTAAAATTCATTTTGTACATTTTGCAGCAATTGAACAATCCCTGCACTGTGAATAGGCAGAATTCCCAGAAATACTGAGACAGTTGGCCCAGTAACTGCTGAGCTCACACTGCACACCACATGCACATTAACCATAATGATGCCAGAACCAGCTTAGCTAAATATAGTCGCATTTTAGTATCTTCCCATCCTTTCTTTTCCTTCCATCTATTGCATGAACAAATACATCTTTTTGCAGTTTTTGTTTGATTGCTGGAGTCAGTGAACATTTATGTCCCTACCTGCTATTCAATAAGTAGCATTAAAATTTCATAGTGAGTCTTCGCTTCACTATACACTTTTCTAATAATCAGGCTGGTGGCAACTGCAGATTCCTCACCTTTTATTAAATTAAAGCTCAGAAGTGGGGGGGTGTGTGTGTTAAACTATTATACTTGTATTTAAGATTCTCACCTCACTCTTAGCTTTTAATCCACATAGGTTTTTATATTTAGATATAGATAAAAATCTATATATGCATTAGAAAACATTTACTTCCATATTTGAAGTATGTTGTGCTGGGGTTTCAAATGCAGCCTAGGAAAACTCTGTCAATGGAATGTTTTCATAGTGGCAGTAATCTCTTTAAAATAACCCTAAATACAATATGACAGATGCCATCTGGAATAATCTTTTGCTAGTTCCTTTCAACTTTTATTTTTTCCTACAGCTAAGTTCATCTAAAACTGGTCACTTACTGTTATGGTAAACATAGTGAACCCTTTCCTCCCTTATGTATGTGAATGTTCAGAGAAAATAACTAAACAATTTTACTTAAGATTGTTACTGTTGAGAAATTTGCCTCTGACTTCATGTTTCTGGGTGGTTTTAAATATATGTATGTGTATATGTGTGCATATATATATTTATATATTTGTCTTTCAAATTGAAGAAGGTAGGATTTCCTCTTGGGCCATTCTTTCCTTCTCAGATCCCCCTCAGCCTAACCCAATTTGCCTCCAAATGTGAGATAACATCCCATTTGCTAAATTATAATTGTACATTTGTTACAATATTAATGGTTTCATAATGCAGCACGTTCAAACATACAGTAGCAAGTGCTTAAATGTCTTCCTGTGTTGTTACAGACTGACTAATTTCTTCCTATATATGCCAACTTATTTGAAAGATCTAGTGTTGGAATCTCTGGATTTTTTTTTTTAACTTAGTCGTGTAAAGGGATGTCTCCTGATGCCTGTTAGAGTTTAATTTAGAGTAGTAATTAAACTTGAATACTGCCTCATAAACAAAAGATAAACAATAAACCAGCCACGTTCCCTGCTGTTTCATAGCTTTCTTTCCCAGATGTTTTAGCCTGATAATTTTTACATAGTGAACTACCTAGCATGGAGTGCTATGGACAGAGGTCAAAGCCTGGTTCTTTGTAATGGGTTTTTAAAAACTTTTTGTTAATGAAATACTACAGAATTTTCCTTTGTGTAGCTGATAAAATTGTCAGATACTGAAGGACACTCATTAATTGACTTTTTAATTCTCTCCCTCTTGTTTAACAAGACGGCACTAATCTAAAAAAAAACCCCACAAGCTTTCTTTTAACTGGTGATGACCAAGGAATGCCTCTATTTCTTAATATTAGGGTCCCCAGACAGTACATTAGAATCCTCTGTCATCCTTAAAAAATAAAAATGCCCTTGCAGGAGCTGCTCTCTCCATGTTGATCCCGAGCAACTAAGGAAGTGTTCGTAGTGGAAGGCTTTTAATTTTTCAAACTGCTCCTCAGGCTGCCGGAGCCTGTGTGTCCATCCCTGGACCGCTCCTCTGTCAGCCATGATCTTTCTAATTGCCAGGTACTAGTAGGCCGTTCAGCTGCAGAAGCCATGTTATTTTCACTGGGTGGGGTAATTACTGAAAGCTGAGAATAGCTGCACTAAAGACACAGGGATACTTTCATGATCCCATTAGCATAAGAGAGGGTAAATTATTCATGCCAAGTGAGGATTCTATGGGGAAAAGTATAGTTAATGCACATAGTTTTTAAATGTATCCCTTTCTGCTCTGAGACTAAATTCTTGTTGGATTCAGTTCTCAGACATTTACGGGAAAGCTCTAGTGGCATGTTAGATGCAGTTCATCTCTCTCTGTTTGCAGCGCTCTCAATAGAGACCATCTGGCAAAGATCCAAAAGGTGATTAAACAAAATGATCAGCTCTTGTTGCTGTGTTACATGTCCAATACTCTGGATTAAAAAACATGACCCACAACAGTCAGCTAACATAATTTTTTTTTTCCCTCTTTCCCCTTCCCCTGTAAGAATTCAGATGGTCCACAAATGTCTATGCCATCTTTGTGTCCTTATGGCCCATAATCATGAACAGGTTGTGCAAATGGCTCTTTCTGTAACACGGTCTGTTCCAGCAGCATAGAAACATTTCATATTAATTGGGTCAGTCTAATGTTCATAATGACATGGGGAAAAATTACCCAAATGTGTTCTTATAGTAAACACTTAAAATGTGCCTTTCTCCTATTAGAAAGTGAAATTTGACATCAGGCTCATGTGGCTGATTTATTTTTTTAAGACGGAAGAAAATCAAAGCATGACACTGTCATCTGCTGAAAATAGTTTAAAGCCCCTTCTAACCAAACAAAAAAAAAAGGGGGGGGGGGGAATGAGCTGTGGTTTAACACCACAATCAGGGATGAATTTACAGTGCTATTCAGAAGAGTACTCCCTTATCATAAACAAGCTGATAATCACACTGAATCTAACTCCCAATTAGCTCTTTCTTTGCTCACAGAGATCAGCGTACATGTCCTCCTTAAGCCGTGATATGTTGCCGTTGAGTCAGACAGAACATTTGTATACCTTATGTCATATTCAGAATTTAAGGATTAATGCTATATATTTACCAGAAAACCCAGCTAATCAGCAAGGTAATTTTTCAAACCAATCACTTCAGTGCCTGAGTTAAGGTAAAAATGCCAAGACTGTGAATAGGGGACATATGTATCTTATCTTTTTGGGGTTGCACCAAATGCCAAGTACTAGCGTAAATTCAACAGAAACCAGACATTGTTGGAAAGTAATTAAAGAAATATTGAAATTAAACCTACCATATGAGTGAAATATTTGTAGGCCCACTTTGTTGCATGCATAACGATTTGCATGGAATCGAACAGTGTTTCTCTTTTTTTTTTTTTTTTTTTTTTTTTTACTTCTTGAGTTGTACTTTGTTAAACACAACAGAGGAATCACTTCTGTGTATTCAGCTATAGGATCGGGGCGGGGGGGGATCTTCTTTATGCTGAGGATCTTTACAGTCCAAAATCAGTAGGTTTACTTAGAGGAGAAATGAATAAAAAAAAAAAAAATTAAAGCCTCCAAATCTATGCCAAGAAAAATCAAATTCCACTTTTGAAAGCTTAAAAGATCCACTGAGGCTGTCAGCTCTCCTTACTGTGCAAGGTGAAAGCAGCAGGTAAAAGGCACCGACAGGTCCAGAGTGCTCGGGGAGGGGAGGCCAGGCTCCCCGAGCGTCAGCGCAGTGTGGCAGATGAAAGGGACCCACATAGCCTTGGGGGGCTTAGGGTTATTACAGGGCAACTCATGCTCTGTTATCATGCTGATTTTCAATTGATTTTTGGCTGTACAGTACTTGTTGAAGGCCCTCTAGAGCATCAAACACTGCATTATGGCACTACACATTGTAATACGTGGGCCTTTTGTCTTACTGTCTTTACTTTGCCTGAGAAGAGGAGTACTAACCACACTGTGATTGCTCCAGCTTCTGAGCAGCTTTTATATCTGGGGAAGTAGGACAGGTGAAGGAAATTTGACAGCTGTCTTTAGTTGGCTCTTAACGTGATTTGATGCATTTGCCTGTAGTTCTGAATTTTCAAAACAATCTGGTTTTGGATTACTGTAAAACATTGTTTTTAATTTATAAAATGACTTCTCATTTAAGTAACTGATCGCAGGGTACTAATAAACCCACATCTGGTGTCGAAATAGACTTTCTTCTTTCTCAAACTTGTATGATTCCTTTAAGTAACTGGTACTAGAGGTTGTTGAACTTGGAGCTGAGATTGCAGGAAGCTTTCTATAGGCTGAAGTGAGTAATTTCTCCCACTTTCTACTTTCTCCTTTCTTCACTTAAACTATTGTATCACCCAGACAGGTTTTTCATTCGCTAAAAAATCAAGCCATCTATATGTAAGTCTTGCTAATAAGCTGAGGATTTTTAAAATAAGATGAGTGTCTATGCATTTAGGATATCATCTTCAAATAAATGCTTACCATTTTAACCAGTGGTTTCTACTGGCTTGTGTCAGTCTTTGTGCATACAGTAGAAGATGTAAATGAATATTTTAAAAATGTTTACAAGAATAAAAATGTACATGTGAAAACACATGTAGAAACTAAGACTTGCAACTTTCTGGTGTTATAGGAACTATAAGAAAGCAGTATAGTCATAAGGATAGGATGATACCAGGAAACAGTGATGGCCACCTTAACTACCCTGCTAGCTGCAGGCACGATCCAAATAACATGTACGGTCACTGGGAAGACATCTGTTATTTTGGTGGCCTGCCTGTAGCTTCTCAGTTTGTGGCCATGAGGTAAGGATATGGCTGTCTACCCAGGAGCAACTAACTGCAGAACCAAATCCAACAGGACCTTGTGTAAGTTACATGCCCTCTGATGTGTGTTCTTCCCCATCTGTACAATGGGCACAAGAGTACTTAGATGTTGCATGAATGTTATGAAATGGTCATCTGTTGTCAGTGGACCTCTCTGATATTCCAGGAATGTAGGGCTATGTAGAAAATTCAAGTGCATTCTTGTATTGGCCTCCCTGAATTTCATAAAAGAAGCACTGGGTATAAAAAGCACATTTATAAATTGTATTGCTTATTTTAACACTTCCTCTTTTTTCAACAAAGGTGAAAAAAGGTGAATGAAATAGCCTTGATCTTTAACTTCGTATTGGTTTTAATTACTAAGACTTATGAAGTGAGCAATAAAAGATGATATGGATCACATCACCAGTTCTTTAGTGATATTTGCATAAAGATGAGAAGTCTAAAGTGATGTTTTCAATGTTTAAAAAAATTGTTGTATCACTATATATGTGTATTCCTTGTTTAGTGTTTGTTTTGGTTTTTTCTCTCCCCCTGAACAAGCATAGTAAACGCAGACCAAGGAAAACTTGATTCTGTGTTCATATTTAGGTCTTAGGGATCCAAGGGTAATGTTGGCTTAGAACAAGATTGTGCAATGCACTGTCTCTCTTCTTTTTTTTTTTTTTTTTTTTTTTTTCTCTCTAGGATTTCCTTAGTACTCTAGAGCTATAGAACAGGTTGTGATGTTTAGTGACCTTGCACATCAGTAGTTCTGTCTTTTAAACACGGACATTGATTTTTCTCATCCTGGCATGAGAAGATCTAGCGTACCCCCTGCTCTGTTGCCTAAGAGTTTTCAGCATGTACACAGGCAGTGGTGGCTAAGAATGAAGGCTTAGGGCATCAGAACTGGCAGCGGTATCATGAATAGTCTGCTTCATATTTAGAGGTTTTTTGTTAACTATGAAATACACCATAACCATTTTATGGGGGGGGGGGGGGGGGGGATATTTGTAACGTTTTGTGTAACTATTTTACTGGGTTTTTTATTACTGCTTTTAGTCTTAATAAGCATACTAATCTAGATTTACTAACATGGGTTTCTACAGAACTTAGAATAACAATTTAAAATGCACCAAATAGGTGTCTTGATCATAGTTATAGTACTCGTGAAAGATCTGTCTTTTGTTTATGAGTCAGTGGTGGACTGTCCAGAGAAGGCTTGAAGGAAGGGGGTGGGAATCTGTTAAAAGCAGCTTTTCCGCAGAACAGAGAAGAGGAAGACACTATCCACATAAGATCCTGATCCTTCTTGCGTGGAATCAGTAGCAATAACAGGGGCACTATTGCTTTCAGATGTGCAAAGTTTGGGTCAAACACATCCAAATAAATGAAAGCAAAGCATGATTCTCTTATCTTAAACACACAAAAAACCCTATTAATTTTTTGACAATTCCCATAGAAGCTACCGCCATTAAGACATGTAGGATCTACAAAAAGACAGCCATAAAGGTTGTCCTAATACTTCCTAATATTTCTGGACAAAATTTCCTCATGCCTTACACTTTAGAGGACAAATAATAAACACCAGCTTTTTTATTTGCACAGGAAAGTTTTGAATCACTTTTTTCCTCCGGTCGTTTTGAAATGTTAAAGTGAGCTTCAGAGAAAAATAAATTTGTGCTTTCAGTTCGGTTTATTTCTTGAAATACTAACACTTTTTCAAATATGTTGGAGAGAATAAACCTATGTGGTAAACTCAAAATTAACTTTGAGGAATTTGACTGCTGCTGTTTGATTGTACTCAATATAGTGATTCACCTTGTGTGCAGGTATGTGTGGAGTTGGAGGAAGCAAATGATTCTTCGTTTTCTACTGTTACATATGGGTGGCTTATAAGTGACAGCCCCAAAGCTTGCTGTGTTTGGCTCATTTGCGAAGCCGTCTTTACTCCAGCATAAGGACCAAACACAGGGAAATTGTCTGCTGGCAGAGCTGGCATGATGGCCCTGGTGCCCCTATTCCTATCTACAGCCGGGGCAGTGAGCACAGGAAAGAGCAAGACAAAGTGGTTTCCCCGTGCTCCACTGACTTCCCAGCTGCTCCGAGTCTGAAGTCCATTGCTAAGTCCAGATGCTCAAACTTGCACCAAGTGCTGTCCTAAACTGCCAGCCACATAATTTGTGGAAAGAGCTCAAAAATTATTTTATGGATGGTTACCTTTGTACACCCTTGGCACTATACATTCCTCATGCACGGGCTAGGATTGGGGTCTTCTACTTTCTTGTGTAAACAGAGCGTTTGCTATTACTGACAAGGGTTGGTGGAGCAGCCATGAAAGTGAGAGAGGGGAATTCAGCAAATTCTCTATTAAGATGTGATTTGTACCATGAAATTTTTTGACAACCCCGGCATTTAATTCTTAAATAAGTAAAGAGTGCTCTTTTCCTTATAATCTGGCATTATGCCCACCAGCTTATTGTGGCTACACTTGTTTAAGCAATTACATTTGTTTAAACTTTCCTTGGGCCTTTCCACATGCAGCTGTAAGTTGGTCATACCTAGACTTCAGGCAGCCCCCATTTGCAGAGAGTCCAGCAGAAGAGAATATGAGAAATACATTAATATAATTTTATTGCAGGACTTGGTGCTAAGGTTTTAAATAATTTACGAGCGTAAAATTCGGAAATTCGCATGAACTCCCTGTCTAATTTTACACTCCTGCCTAAAGAGGATGGAACATTGCTTAAATAGCACAAATCAGAATTTTTCAGCTTGGAGCTTCCTTCCTAATTCCTCCCACTTCAGATTTACCACTTATTGACAGTTCTCTGTTTCGTGGGACTCCTGACCCCGTACATCTGTTAAAGGCGATAGTTCAGGATGAACACAACCTTGTGCTCAGTAGGAATACAGTGTTCTCTTAGCTCCTACTAGATGCTTGAACAAGCAGAGGGCTTAAGTGAAATCCTTTAGCTGAGCCAAAATCTGTTCTTATTTAGGGACTAATCCAAAGCCTGTTAAATCAACAGAAAGATTTTGGTTGACTTCAGTGAGCTTTGGATCAGGCCCTTCCTCGCCAATACATCTGAAATCAATGGAGCTACATTGGGCTTCTGCCGGTAAAAAAAAAGGGAGAGGGATTGTCCTTCTGCTTTATTTGTACAGTACCTAACACACTGAGGTCCTGGTGCTCAAACAGTGCTTCCAAGTCCTTCATTGAGACAACAATAATTTTGACTTGATTACGTTACTTGGTGTTCATGAACTCCCATTCAGCTGGGTACATAATTCAGTTGTTTAAAACAGCCATGTATGCTGTGCATCCACCTCATGCCCAAGCATTATTTTGGTCTTCTAATGTTTTATACCAAGAAATCTCTTGCGAAAAGTAAAAAAGGAGGGTGACAGTCAGGATTTTTTTTTCATATTTCTGTGCTATCAGATTGTAAAGAAAGCTGTTTTGAATGAAAAATACTCTGTCCATAGACCATGTGAAACTCAATGAGTGTAACTTTTACCATCAGTTCGCCGCCTTGAGAAAATTATTAAAGCACCATGTCTTCTCTACAGTCGAAAGCCTGCCACCTTTTTATTATTTCTTCATTACTGCCTTTTATTTTTATTTCCCAGTGTTAAACTGAAGTCCAAATAATAATTTGACAATTGTTGAAGGTTTAATGTTATAATTAGTATTATGGAGATGGCAAATATTTTAGGCAAGAAATAGCAAAGGGTGAAGAGATCCTATGTATACATCAGCACACACCTTCCATTTTCAGAAGTGCCTACGACAACCAAAGTAGGACCTCAGTCTGGCAAAGACTTATACCTTGCTTAACTCTGTAAATTGCAAGTCCTGTTATTGAAATAAAGTAGGGTTTATATTGACCACCTCGGCCTTTGTAGGATTTGTTTTCTATTCACGCTTTCATTCTAGTCCTAAACTGCAAATATTTTCCTTAAAAAGAAAGCTGGTAGCTTTGGTTTTAACTTATTAGACTTTTGATTAGATTTCATGTGCTTCTGAGTCCATGCACTTAAGATTCATTTTGCGTATTCAGATACTTAAAATATTTTGTGCAAAACATCTGTCACCACGTTAAAGTGTGTTTGAGTAAGAAAAAATTCCTGGTTCATAACTTTTTTTTGTGTGTGTGGTAAATTTAGTCATATGTTTCTAGATGAGAAACATTAGACTTAATTAATGCTTTATTTTAATAGTCTTATTATTCTTCAACAGTGTTTTATTCATTTTGTGTAAAATGGCAGATTCCATAAGTTTAAAGTATTACAAAATTACATTTTGATTTATAAGTTACGAAAATGGGTAATGCATAAAGATGTCTTTCATTTTAGGGAAACAGGGATAGGCTGATCTGTGCTAGCATCTCAGCTGACTTACTTACAATTTTGGGTTTTCTGCCCTTTTCATGTGCAAGGATTTAAAAATCTCTCATCTTTCTCGATGACTGCAGTACTCATACTTCAGTCCAAGGGAGAAGTAACAATGCAGTTTTCCAGTTAAAAAAGACACAACAAAGACTATCTTATCAGTGTTGAATGTTTCTTAGATTTTAATTACTTAAGGATTTTACTGTTTTCTTTCAGTTTTAAGGGACCATATCTGAATTTCTCTGAAGTTCACAAACTTTAGTGACTTGAGTTAGACATAGTTGATAGCTAACCACTGTGTATGTGCCCATTTTCTTCTTTCTGTTTTTTTTCTGTCTCAGAATAATGAAATTCATCCTACCTTATCCATTTCCAGAAAATCTTCTGTAGTGCATATCTGCAATGATAGATGAAACACTTTCATTTAGCTGTGAATTGGTTATCCTAATTATTTCCCTGAGTTAGATCTTATTAGCAGTTCATATTCCCAGCTTTGAGCATAGCTTGGCATAAAGTTCTGTCTATGAGCAAGGTTTTATGAAAGAAGGGCTTTATTGATTTCTTTCCTTTTTTTTTTTTTTTTTAAGATCTTTCATTCATTCTATTAATCTATAACTCAGGCTCAACTATAGATTTGCCCCTTTTTTGTTGTTTTGTTTTCTCTTATGAATCTGAATTTGGGCAGAAATATGTTTCATATAGTCAGGCCTTTCTAATCTGGTAATTCATCAGTGACATTCAGGGTTTGGTTTCAAACTCCTCTCTGCTTTCTTGTAAACTAATCCTACAGTCCTAGGACCACCAGAGAGAATGTCATTTTAGCTAGAAGTCCACACTGTCAGAATTCAGGTTTACTGTATGCCAATTAACCCTCCTTTAAGCTCTTCCAAATGGCTGTCAATCTGGTTTGTTTAAAAGAAATAAGATGTCCTTTTATTTTAGAACTAGTAAAGAATTTTACATCTTTCTAAAGCAATTTTCTGCATTCTTACTGACTTCATTGATGTGAATGTAAAGTACACAATAGGTCAAATTCTGACTTCAGTGGGAGTTGATGGGAGCACAGTCTGTATATTTGAAAGCAGAATTGATTCAATCTTGGTGTGCCTGTGCAGCAAAAAAATCTTATCTCTATATAATTTGTCTTCATATAATCAGAGAATACAGATTTGAGTTTGTTTCTCATGTTATTTTCTATGACTGTCTTACATGAGCTCAGAGGAGCTGCTTATGTTCTTAGCAGGGGTGTGTGTGTGTGTGTATTTTTTTTTTGTCCTTGTTTATTCACATATAAACATTTTACGTGCTTCCTTAGAGAATTTCCTTGTAAGGTTCAGTTGTTCTTAAGAGACCGAGAACTTGTGTAGTGCATAATTTGTAAACTATGCAAAGAGCACCCTCCAGCTGAGGCAAACCCAGGAACAATTCACTTGGACCTGTTTTGCTTGCCACTCTTGGATGTAAGGGTCCTAGTTCAAACTGCAGCTGTAATGAGCAGGATATACCCATGCGTGGCTAGATGTCCAGTGGAGGATCCGTGTATTGGTCTTCTCTTCCAGTCTTCCATCAGACAGCTGTTTGTTATAGCATGATTCATTTTATTTTAGATCGTTTGAGGAGGGTATTGCTTCTGAACACACACAAAAAATATAACGCCCTCTGCTCTTATGCCTTCTCCATGCTGATTAGCTGTTCTTGAGTTGTCTGTCTTACTTCATGAGAGCGGGGTGTAACTTGTACGAACGAAATGAGATTATTGCATCCAAAAGAAAAGGGAGAATTTCAGTTACGTGGTGGGCAGGATTGTTGCCGTTAAATTCAGGTGAAACCGTAGATTTTTTACTTGTGTGCTTCACGTTAAAGCTGAGGAAAAGCTATATCTCACACTTTCAGAAGAAAGACTTCATTTACACCAGGCTTCTTATGCTTTAAATAACTGATTCGGCAACCTTGATCTACTCAAATGTTACTTTCTTGCTGCCTTTTTATAACAGTCCTTTAAACAACTTGTTAGGAACTTCTTACCTTATTTTTAGACTGCTATAGGTAGAAAACATTGATGTTTAAAAGAAAAGTTTTTCAAAGTAGTTTAGGCCTTCAACATAGTATTAGAATATTTCCTTCTGTAAATCATCTCTCATATATTAAAAAGCAACTGTCAGTTGGTTTCCTTCCTGTCTTGTACGTATTTGAGGTTATAACAATAGAAGTTCTAAGCTTAGCTTCCCACTCCCCACCCCCCCTTTTTTTTTCCTTTAAGTTGATGACTTTGGGGGTGGTCTTTCTCTTAGTTACCTTAAGTATCCATGAAGGTAGTGGGGGTTTTGATGGTGTTTTTTGGGTTTTTTTAGTAGTAAGGCAGGGAAGAGTAGGACATAACTGGGGAGGATTAAACCTTTTAAAAGCAGATTTTGTAAAATGGAGGGCATGGACAAAGGTTTGTCAGGTTTTGCTTGAATCAGCCCACATCCGTTATAAGAAACAGTAGACCTGCAGACAGGCTATGGCTTTTGTCACGTCCAGGGGAATCCACTGAATCTTGGCCTTCATTTAGGATTCCCTCCTGATGAGCAAATTCCCATGACCGCTTTTGAAGCTTTAAAAGCTTTGGTTTTGTTTTAAAAGGCCTCCGAGCACAGGCAATGTTTTTATAGGCATTTAGAAACAAAAAACTGAGCTTTTAAACCTTCAAACATCGCTGCGGGGATTCACTTCGCTTCTCAGCAGACCAAGTCTGAGATAACACCTGCAAGAAGTGTGTATCTGTGCGTGTGGATTTTGTGAAAATTATGATGCACCGTCTCAACTGACCCACAAATGTGACAGCAGCGTGTGTGTGCGCGTGTGAATCTTATTGTTATGTTTCGCTGGTATTCATTTTTAAGAGCAAACTATTATTTTGGCTCTGTGGCATGCCTGATGTGGGCAAGCCAGTTCTGGTTTTAGATTGTTTTCATTTCTTTTCCATGTACGTCCTCTGATGCAAATGCTAACAAATGGTCTTCAGAAGAACAGACTGAGAGAAAGTCCCTGGTTATGCTTCATTATCTAAAGGGTATTGGGTTTTTTGCTTCAGCCTTACCTTTTTCTTCTACAGTTAACATCAGTTGCACAATAAAAGGCAGTTTTCTGTAAGTAGGTGGGTCATACCATATGTAAACCCAGGTCTGTGATTACTCTATGAGAAATAATGTACAATAGAAATGAGTGGACAAATCCTCAGACTGGTGAAATAACAGAAATACTCATTGCACTCCTTTTCAACTCCATTTCTTGGCATCTTAAACACCTGAGGTGAAATTTTGTCATGTTTTCGGGGGAAGGGTAGGGGCATTTTCAGAATGAAGGATAGATACTAAATGAATATATTAACAGTGCTTTTCTCCTGTCCTGTGCTGTTCTCGAAACACCTGTTAAAACAAATAAGCACATATTTTGGGATTGATGATACTCACTGGCAAACTTGGCACCAAATAACCTGCTGAAACTCAAATGTTGATGCAGAACATGTGCTTAACTTAACAGTCCATAACCCTGTTTTTAGAACACTGAAATACCTACCCTGAGGAAAGCTCATAAAACGAAGGTCTTTAAAGTTCATAGATTAGACCAATGAAGCTGCAGCCGTTTTTAAGAATGTGTATCTTCATTGACTCCGATTAATTCAAGATGGCCAAGTGTATGAAATACAAGACATGAAAGCACCAAAGAAGATTTTTTTTTTTTTTGAAAGTGTGCTTTCTGTAGGTTCATTGGCTAAAGGAATGAGCAGAAAAGGGATGCTTGGAGAGGCAAACATTCTGCATTTGGGAGGATTACATATTGCAGGCAGATCTGAAAGAATCTTTGCTTGGTTTCTAAAGGTATTTAATTGAGCTTTTTACAACATATAATGCTTAATTCTTCTAGAAATTCCCAGTGCCCTTAAGATTCTATTGCTTGGGATTAGGTTGAGTAATTTGGAATATCTCTAACCGTGTTTCCCCATGTGTAACGTTCCAGCCACGTCTGTCTTACTTTACTGTTAAATATATAATTTATAAATAGATAAAATCCTGATAAGCTTGTTTGAATCCATTCTAGAATGAAATTACTTGTTTTGTATTGTGTGTGATAGCTTCAAGCTGCTTTAGAGTAACTGTCCTCAACAAAGCAGAAATCTCTGTTATATTATTCATCTGGAGGCACTGGAAATCAAAAAGCTGAGCTACTGTAGCAACTAGGACCTATTATTTCTGAAGTGCTCCCGGAGAAATAAACTTTCTGCACCAAGCAAACCTGAATTCGTAGTAAACACATGAACGCACGTAACTTTCCTTTTTGCACTTGTCCACACAGGACGCGCGTTTGTTCATTACTTTTAAATGGAAGAAATTAGAATAGGCTATATTAAGCTGAACAGAATTTTCTTCACTGAATTTTTCTGGCTGTGTAACTTTTCTGACAAACTGCTTACTATCTTCCATTTTACCAAATGTGCGCTTTTTTTGCCTCCAAACTATATGCTTTACTGTTAGACATTTTGGGATATGGTGGTTTTATTTCTCTTTTTTGGGAATAAACCAGAAGCATCATCATCTGCTGAATAGCCTGACAGAAAAGGAAAATAGAATACTTAAACCGTGAATTGGCAAGGGGGGGTCAGACTGTTGGGGTTTTTTTTCCTCCATGTTCCTTACATTTTTTTTGATAACGGAACAAAACTCGGGGGAAAAAACAAGTTGTCCTTAACAAGGAAATTATTTAGAAGTGCAACGTGTTTACGTGTCTGGATGAGAACAGTGCATTGTTAGCGGCGACTGCGTGCATCGCATGATGCAACCTTTTGACAACTGAGTGTCTGCTGGAGACATCTGTGAAGGGTGACCTTTCGCCCCAAGGAAGAATGCTCTGAAGGTGGGGAATGCCGTTATCTGTCCTGGCCCACCGCGCGCAGAGGCTGCCCACTGCCCTCCTTGCACCCGCCTGGTTATGTGGCTCTTCAAATACGGGTCGGCTGAGCCAAAACTGAGCAGATTCTCCCAAAGAAATATGAAAAGCCAGCTTGCTTTCTCCTTGGTGGGAAGGCAGAGGTTAAGTCAAGGGCCTCAGACAGTACGAAATTAGAATGAGATCCTTAGCCTTTAAGTAGTCTTATTAACTAATAAGTCACCTGAACAAGGATTGCCAATATCTGATGCGCCTGCCACTCCCTCAGATCACTTACTTGTGTAGATCACTTGTTACCAATGTTGCGGAAACCAGTATATACGGCGCGTTACCCTTCAGACACAGGGGTTCAAGTTATAAATTGTAGGGCGCAGACACAGAAGGCATCAGCTGTTTCTTTTTCAGGTGGTGGGAAAGGGAAGGAGGAGGAGAAGGGCTGGGGTAGGTTGGGGAAGGAAGAATAGTAATAAAGTGCTGGGAATGCTTTCAGACCAGTGTATTTCTGATTTTCATAGAAAAGAAAATCCATTGTACTGGCTGTAATCTGAGAAACTTTCTGTTATCATGCTCTTCTTAATTTTACAAGCCTGGATTTCTCGGTACAGGTGACTCTGAAAAGCAGCATCGTGTTGGTGATCGCTGCTTCTTGTAATATGCTGCTGTGTTTGCAGTGGTCATTCACACACGGACAGCCACCGGCTGCCTGTTAGTCAACAAGGACCCACACCCCACTTGTTATGGGTGAAGTGGTGATTTCTTGTCTCAAGTGGCTGTAGTGTTTTATGTGTGTGGCTTGGGCCTGTTTTGTTTTTTTGTTTTTTTTTTAAAAGTAAAAAACAGATAATATAAGGATCTTTGGCTGCTAAAAACAAAGCAGCAAATATTCTATCCCAAAAGGTGGAGCAGTCTTGAAGAAAACAGGTTATTTCCCCCCCCCCCCCCCCCCGACCCCCCCAACACCCTTTAGTCCCACAGAACGACTGCATGCTTCAGCACGGATTTCTCTGCTAGTTGGATCCCAGGAGGCCTTATTGAGCGCAGCGCTGCTCGGGGAGTTGCAGCTGTATAAAGTGGGGGGAAAAAAAAAAAATGTAGTTTGTACGAATTGTTCTTTACCTTGGTTTGGGTTCAGCATGGCAGCTGCACTCCGACTTTGTGTGTGACAGCACAAAGGACAGCAAAAGTGAAAAGCAAGTCAGCAAGTAGAGAGACAAAAGCAACGATCAGCTAATACAGCTCCACATGGCCTAACTAATTTATGAGAAAAAAACTGTTCTGTTCATTGGATCAGCACTCTGAGGAGGCAGGTGGAATTGTAGGAAGTTTTCATTGAGTCTCTGGAGCAACTAAGGAAGCCACTAGAGATTCTTCTCAGTTTGAACTTTATCAGGGTCTACGCTTAATCAATATGGTATTGGAAAAAGAATTAATTACTAAAGCAGAATAAAACAGCTGCATTTTAAACTAAGGATCCATCAATTCAGTAATCTTCCAGTTACAGGCTAGGTGCCGTGAGGATCATTTTGACTTCATGTAATGAGGAACTGAGGGAGTTTCCTCACGAACAGGCTGGGAATTCACATTAGACTATTTCAGCTATTTGTCATCAGTACAACTCATTTCTCCCCTTCTGAATTACAATTTGTATTTGATATACTGTCAAACCCACAAAATTCCCATATTCATGGAACTGAAAGCATTAATGCGGAAATCATTGTCACCATGAGAAAAAGTCTTAACCTTCCTGAGCCTCTTTATTCTATAGGCTGCGGCTCGAGTGGTTTCATGCCGGACATACCTCTATTGTGTTCATTGTGAGGGTCAGGGACCTGCCTGTTGAAGAAGCAGTAATTTGAACACAGCCTGTAAATGTTTCATCTGTAATTTCCATAATGGTGAATTTCAAGGAGGGCTGAGAAGGGTTATGGGAGATGAATTAGGTTTTTAGTGAGCTCATTAGGAAGCCAAACAGAGTTTAGACAGCAAGGCGGTGAGTGTGGCTGTAATCAGTTCTGCTCGCTTTGTTCCCTGCCTTCGGGACATTTTTTGAAAACTTCATGGCAGGGGCTGATGAGAATATACTGAGCAGAGGCTGCAATCTGATGGTTGACTTGTTGATTTGTAAACCTCTTAATTCATTTTTTGTTCAATTTAATCTTTTCTTTCTTAAGGAAAATTAGTTGAATGTTAGCCCTCTTTGCACTATTCACCTCTTAAATTATGCTCATTTTGAGGAGGTTGTTATGCCTGAATAAACATGAAATGACTTGGCATTTTCCCATAAGAGGCACACCCATTTTAATACCATGTATTTACCATTCCTGGAAATGTCTCATTAACTTCTGAAAATCTGTGAGCATGATATTTTTGGGCTACTGTAACACACCTCTTGGCAGTCACAGAAGGCAGTTTGGTTAATGCCTCATAATATCCATTTTTATTCTCAACATGAAGAAAGGCTCTCTATAGAAAATTGATGCAGTTTGCTCTGCTAATTTTCATGCTCATTCCAATTAATTTAACATGACCCAGATTTTCTTCCTCGGGCTCATCCTGACTAATTAGTAAGGCAACACCTAGAACAAGTTCTGTTTAATAACATTGAGGAACACTAGTTGTGAGTGATTTTGATGCTAATAAAGATATTCACTGATGGGACAGATATTTGATGTCAATTATAGTATGTAATTTAGAAGTCCCAATGTGTTGGATATAGTATAGGAAGGCTGGCAAATCACTATGGGAGATATTTTTTTTTCTTTTTGTTAAAAAGACTTCCAAAGCACCTAGCTATCCTCAGGGACCAATTAGTTTATTTTTTTGGTACAACTAGTAGTATTGACAACTAATTCCACAGTAATAGATGGGGTGGTGCTGCTAAGGACGTACAATCTGTGAACCATCAACAGCCAGGGCCCAGGCTTGCATTATTTACCGAACCTTCGTCACATACGGGGAAAGCCACCACGGGTACCAGAAAGCAGCACTGGTCGAGGAGAAAAGGATGACCTGCTCATCTCCTTGATTTAGCTGCTCTTTCGTTGCCATTGTCCAGATGAATCTATTTTGTAAGAAAGAAATGGGCTTGAAAAGGGGGCCTCATTAGTCCTTCGTAAATGAATTATGAATGCTGGCGTTTCTTATTTCAGAAAAATGGCCCCAGACCTGCACTCCATGTGATAATTCTTTCCTGTGCTCTGAGAGCCAGGGAGAAGTTACCTCCATCCAAACGTGCAGGGCTGGTGCTCATGTAAGTATCCTCGCTGCAAAGAGACCGGCAGCACAGGCAGGTCCCGGTCCTTCTGCACACTTCTGCTCCTCCCTGGGAAAGCTGGCTCGCTCTGTGCGTGTCATCCACGCCGACAGAAACGCAGCGTGTGCGGAGGGTGAAGAGTGAGGCCCAGAGAGTGTTTTGTCACTGAGTTCATCGGAGGTAGAAACGGGAAATGCCAAATCTTAGTTTTTTGCTCTGTCTCCCAGAACCAATTCCCATGTATGCCACAGGAACTGGAGATGGATAAAGACTGGATGACAATACTGTTCATACTTCACGATTTTGATCAGCCACAGATACAAAAGCCTGTGTGGTCTCTTTACTGAAGTTGCAGCACTAAGACTTGCCTTGCTCCTAGTAATGTAAATGGAAATACTGCTATTTAGCTGAAGGAGAAAAGAAATAAGATGTCCTTGTTGTATCTATTTTGATCACGAGTACCTACGTCCAAGAACCTGCCTTCTAACAGAGTATTTCAGGATGTAAAGAAAGCATGTTCTCTTTAAGATATGCATTTAGAGATGAAGAATAATTAGTAAAAACAATAACCATACTCAGACATGAAAAACTGTAATGCTCAAATAAGCGCAGGAGTGCATTGGCATGTTTGTCTTTAAAAGTAATAATATATAATCACTTATCTAAGAGCCACCACCAATTACTATCAAAAGGAATATTATGTATTACTTTTAAAGCAGTTTTCATTGAAAGCTATGTTCCTTGCTCATTTGAGCACTTTTGAAAATCCTTATCCCTAAAGTTTGCTGAAGGTCACTTTCTGAGCCAATAACAGAAAAGGGAATAGAATATCTTGTGTTAGGTAATGCTCCAACACTATTAGCATCTCAATTCTTAGCTGCTGCATAAATCTCTGGTAAGTTTTAAAAGCTGACATAGTAAAACACAGGTAAAAATATCTTAACTATAAAATTGCAAAGGGGGGTTAATGTCTTTGAGGCAAATCTTAATTGCTGAAATCCTATTTGCTTTTTTTTTGACTATCGAGCCCTCTCATTGGCATCCTTTCACAGACTTTTTAAGAGGAGGGGGAGAAGGAGAGAGATGGAGGGACTGTGTGAAGTTTCTTCTAATGCATAATGCATTTAAACACCGTAGTTTCCGGACTGATGCCACTAACCAGCTGAGAAACGATTCCTGTGAACAGCCTTGCAGTAAGGAGTCAGAGATGACCATGTCTATGGTGATTCCTAGCTGGTGACAATTCTGTTGTTCTGGGTCAGCAGCGAATACCTCACTCAAATGGTGCAAAGTCAGCCAGTTCTTAATTTTTTATCTCCTCAAGAGTGCATTCAGTGACTTTATCACTGAGAAGAATGGCTCCCCTGCCTAGTGTGATCAAGATCTGGAAATTTGCTGCATCAGCACATTTAGCCCAGACTGCTACTTGATTGGTGGGACTTAGATTTGATCTTATGGCTTACATGTCAGTTCTCTAACTGGCTAGGTGAACAGCCTGTCCAGGGGGAAACTCAGTTTTGCCCATCTGAATGAAGAGAAGTCTCGTAACCTGCCAGGTTTTTCGTTTGGGGTTCCTACGTATAGCCAACCCTATCTCCTCTGAAGGGGGGAGTGTGGGGTGATGGAAGCCCAACTTGTGAGGTCCTTCCCTAGGAAGAGCTCAGGGACACAAACCAGTCTGGGAAGACTTTGTAGGCACTGCGTATTTGTCTTTTGCAACACTTTCTGCTACAATGAAAGACTTGAAATGAAATTACAGGCTTATGAACAGAAAAGCAAAGCATCAGGTGTCAGAGTGGGGGTCTGTGCTTTCTAGTTTTGTGCTGTGACCTTTTAGGCAAATAGTGTTATAACAAGTCAGTGCTCTCTGGTTTTCCTATTTTTATGCTTCCTTATTTTCTAAATCAAATTAATGGAAACTTTTGTCAAATGCTTTTCCCCGTGCTTCTGTGAAATTATGCATTGCTCTGCCAGTTCTTTTTATCACTTAAAGCAGATCCAAAGGATCCTATGGGATAGTTTGGGTGCGGAGAGAGAAGACCATGGCCTTCCCTTCTTGTTTGTTTGTTTTTACTTTATTATCTGGTTACTGGAAACAATCCAGTAAAACTGTAAGATGGGAGAAAATAAGTTGCTTGTAAGCCTTTCTGATATCGTAAAGGTCTCTTTTTGGTTTTTTTGGTCAACCAGTTGAAATTTTCTGACCAGAATTCACATGTCTGTATGTTTGCTTGCTTCTTCCAGTTTGAGGCATTTGGATATTCTTAACTGTATCTTCCCCCATGGCTGAAGCCAGACTCTAAGAAACTAGCAGGGACTAACTAGGGGCTTTGGCTCTTAAATGCTTGCTCTTATAATCTGTCTACCAAACTTGAAAGACAAAACGTTTCAGGCCTTTCCAGCGACCACTTTTAAGCATCCAATATATATAGCAGATGAGGTATAGATGGTTTACACTTTACCTTTACAAGGCTTCTTGGAGGAAAAGACTCCCAAAAACGTTACCCTGAAAGTAAATATGGGCAGGTCCAAAGCATGCGGTTGTCGGCTGGAACGTGATTCACCAGTGGGAGCGAGCACCGGATCGAGCCCTTTGTTGTGAGCACCAAATAGCATACCACTTATAAACAATATTAGTTATATTTCCAAATATCTAGCACACTATATTTAAAGTATGGGCTTTAACTTAAACCTACAAGAGCCGACTGTCAGTGTTCCCACGTAACCCTTCACATTCTGGCATTTTCCAGACTGCCAGCCAAATGAACACTTTAGGAGGAGGTGCATATATATGTCCGCAGCACCCAGCGGGTTAATCCACCCTACTGTGCATAGGTGTTGGAGCTCTTATGGTATGTAAGACTTGCCAAGTTTGGAGTTGTTTTGTATTTTTTTATTTTTTCTGGACTATGCATTCACAGCAAGCATCTTTTCTGATGCTGCTCAGGTGTTTGTGAATGCATATCGAGACAGTACTCTTATTTGTGTTTTATGTAACATACATATTTGTGTACATTTTATCACCTGGAAAAGCTTTTATGGTTCATTTTGACACTTTTCTATTAAAACTTTTTTTTTAAGCATTCAGCCATCCTCCATTTTTTTTTAATACATCTTAAAACAGACCACTGTGCATTTTGGACTTGTGGCCTAACAAATGTCCTTTTTTAATAACTGAAGCTTTTAACTTAGTATCTCTGAGGAATAAATGTCTGTTACATTTCTAGTCCTAACTTTTTTTGGAAGTGATGAAGAAATCCTATGAATGTGTACTTGTATGCAATATTTCAGCTGGCGCTTTTTTAATAGCTAAATAACCCTGAAAAGAGAGGTTTCTAATGTGGACAGTCCATGGACTCTTGCTGTATTAGTGGGCATCATTTTAAGGGATGTCTCCTGAACAAGCAGTTGTGTCCAATAGCATGTTATCTAAGGGGACCGGCAAGACATTAAAATATCTCACAATTTATAAGTTTGTAACAGCTGTAAGGAAAATTGAGATGCTCTGATGGCTATTTTCCTTTTCAAAAAAAAGCCATTTTTATTCTTAAAGAAACTACATTAATGATTTAATGAAGAAGAACAGTACAGGATGCTAGCCATCATCTACTTTAAGTTCTCCACATTCTGCTATGTATAAACAACTGCAAAATGTTAAAGGTTAAATATTGATGAGATACTATTGAACTTAATTACTTAACTTCACCTGCAGGTAGAATTTTAATTGAACTTGGCTATTTTGCGCACATTTGATATTATTCTAATGACAAAAATAACAGGATAGCAAATAAGAAATGGTACTTAAAATAAAATATAGCTTTTTAATGTATATTAACTTTGGTACAATTGACTGAGGAAACTAAAAACACTATCCCACTTACTCCAACAGGGATAGAGAACTAAAAAAAGAAAATGGTGTCTTAAAGAAGATGTGCTTTAGGCAAAAAAAAAAAAGTTTTTTTGTCTCCTGATTTCTTTAATGACTTGTTATTGTTGTCTCAGCTGTAGCCAAAGTCTGCAGCTGGTATTCTTAACAGAATTACTACGAGAATGCTAAAAATATTTCTCTAAAAATATGTTAAAAAGCGATTTAAAAAGAACTCCATTTAGACTGCAGCACAAGGACATTTTGTGTGACAGCGTTTAGTAGGATGAAAAATTTAAACAGAATAACAGCTATTTACATTCACACTGCAAAGTAATTACCGAAGCAGACAAAATACTTAAACCTAATTTAATAACACTTTCCTTCAGCCTAGGTGCCAAAACCTGGGAGTAAACTTCCCAACTTTTTGGGAAGGGGGGGAACTGAAGCTAAAGCCATGTAGAAACAAGTGCATTGAACACTTTCCCAGTGAGGTACAAAATGAGTTTCACTTTTAAACAGAAGAGCATCATAAATCAGCATAAACCACAAGTTTTAATGAGTATATCTCCTTTGGAATTGTGCAGCGCTTGCAATTCTGTGTGAACAAGACAAGGATCTGGTCTTACGCTCCTTACTCAGGCAAAACTGCCCCTGACATTAATGATAATTTTGCTTGAAGAGAACAAAGTACTTGATGGCCGTTATGCCAGCATGAGGGGTGCGAGATTAGGATAAACGTGCAAAAAAGTGCAACTTCAAATGGCTGTACCTTTGACTTCTCGAGCTAGCATTTCCTCCAACTACAAGGATCTTAATTATAACATTTGCTGGTTCAAAGATTAACATTTAGCATTCTGGGAAAGACTTTCTGGACTTTAGTAACCTGATCAGTATGGTCTCCTTTTGGTCTCTGCCTCTTTCTGGCTCTTTGTATTGCAGGGGAGATGATAGTATCTGGCACATTCCTTGGATGACTTGAAGATAGCAGCCTTCTGTGTTTGGGGCTGAAAGATTGTGAACTCTGTGTTAGCAGAAATGCCACACAGGGGAGGCGAATAGAACATTAAAGAAGCTTTAGCTTTAGGTACTGCAGCGCAAGCAGAGTTGAATTTGAGAGCTGGGACTTAAGTGGACATTTGTCCCTGCTTTCTTCCTTAATAAAATCTGAGTGTTAACTGTGGATAAGGGCATTTGAGAGATCACTAAAAATGAATCATTGAGTGCCCAGAAGAGCTTTATTATGATATACTATGGAGAACTTCAGAATATACCGTGTACTTTTTACGTGCTTATCGGATGCATGTATGAGTTACTATTACGTAAGTAAATTGCTTTGTTCTTTGCTGCAGAAGCAAAATAATTCGCCGAATTAAGACGACAAAATAAAACTCATCAAAAACTGGATCTGTGTGGTCCTTTCTGGCCCTGTGTTCCCATCTAATTTTCTTTTGCCCCATGAAAGGCTATTCAGCAAAAAACCACAAGCTCCAAACAACAATTTTTGTTGTGCTTGTGTGTGTGTAATTCATTTTGAAAAACCCTGACACAAATCCTAAATCTGGGAAAAAAATCTCAGTGCAGAAATCCTGACTGGCCAAACTGAGTTGAAAAAAAAAAAAAAAAAATACTAGATTTTAAAAATCCCCAGACTGCTAACCGGGTTCCAGGACTGAGTCCTTGTGGGTAGAGCCAAGAGAGGTCTCTTGGTTCCGTTTGCCCCCGTAGCGATTAGATAGAAGGAGTTATTCTGCTCCTGAAGTTCCGCATGGATGTTGCCGCTGCCCAGTTAACCAGTGTGAAAATACCATGGAAAATAAATTATTAAACTATACTGTTACTACTAACTTGCCAGCTTCAGAGAAACAAATGCAGCCACATTTACATATGTGTCCATCTGTCTGTTTTTACACTTTATGTCTTCAGCCAGTGGGTGAAATTGTTTTAATCCAAGCTGCAGTCTGATTTTTTTCTTTTTTTTTCTGCTGATATTTTTCTGCGTGTGTATGTTATTTGTAGATGGACATGCATATTCTTGACAGCAGCTAGTTCTTAATTGTCCTTTTAAGTAACCTAATCTAGCTGGCCACGGCAGTTTTAACTGGAGTAAACAGCAGAGTTCTCCATGGATAATTTTCGTTAGTTAGCAGATTGTTACCATCTCAATGTTGCTGAAATCCCTAATCTCAGGTCAGCGTGAAGCTGCAGTGGTTACAATCCTGTTGCCTGATGCAGTGTGAATGGAAGTGCTTTCTGTCAGAAACATGTGGTCTCTTCAGTGGAGAGCCTGCGTAAATCCTGTGTAAATAGAGGGAGGCTAACAAAGGATGAGCCCCTGCAGCTCAGAGCATTTGGAGCCATTTGGAGGCTGAATTTGCTAAATGCTGCTTATACCGCCTGAAAAGTTGAAGAGAAAGGAGCATAAAATCCCTTCTTTTTTCTCTTTCTGCTCCTACCCTGGGGGGAGGGTGTTAAGGGCCAGGGAAGCCTGAGGTAAGCCTATGAAGACTGTTTTTTCAGTGCTCTTTTGAGTGTGAAAAAGGTGGCATGGGTCACTGTCCCCTCTTTAATGTCGGAAAACCCACACAGTTAGTAAATGTTGCATGTAAACTAAAGCATTTCATCCCTTCTCCTGCACTCCACGGCAGTGGGCCATGAACTAGTCACTTGAAAATCGCAGAAAAATTTCACTTCAACATGTCCGGACAGTTTAGCACAGCAGGAACGTAAGAGAGATCAGTAATTAGCAGGTTGCTTTGCTGTTCCCCTTGTCTGCTGCATTGGAACACTTTTTTCACCTGATGTGAAAAAATGTTGGATTATAATGAACGAACCACAAACCTGCGGGCTGTATAAAAGAGTTTAAAATTTAAGCTGGTGTTTATTGGTGTTGTCTTTAGAGAGCTAGAAAAATATATTGTTGGCTTTTGAATATAATCTCTAAGAATTCTCGATTCATTTCACAAATAAACATGGGCTTTAAACACAGACAATTAAGGGCACAAAAAAGCCAGTCCTTTTTCTTATTTTTGGACAGGAAAATAATAAAAGGGGAAATGTGAAACATTACAGTTCTGCAAATAATTTCAAAAGATTTGAATCACCAATTTTATAGCATGCATGGCTATAACAATAACATAGCAGGAATGTCATTCCTGCCTTCGAGTACATAATAAAATATTTGTAAATGCTTTTTTGAAAATAAGATAAATTAGCGATTAGAGAAAGGTGCCTATCCAGAAATAGAAAATGAACAGTTTTTATTCTGTCTCTTGTTGTAAATACACTTTAGATACCAGATAACATGCAACTCCTTAAGCCTTTAGCACATATTGCCAGATGGCAATAGGGACTGGCTCCTGACTGACAAACTATGCTAAAATCTGATTAGACCGAGTAGAATAGCTTTGTAGGTAAGGTCTGATAGTGGCTTAAGTTCTCTTCCTTTTCTTCCTATTTGAATTTACAACAGTTATTAATGCCTGGATTGTGTGAAATTGGTACATGTCACCTTTACAGTATCAGCCCCGTGGAATTGCTGGATTATATTCTGGAAAGCAAAAGAGCTTCCAAAAGAACAGCAGAGAGAAGGCCAGCTCTTCATCTCCTCCCTGCTGCTAGAAGGGCAAAAGAATAACATCTTCTGTAGTCAAGAGAGATGGTAGTACTATATGTCTGAAGTCTTCCTGTTCCTTCTAGTGCACCAGTGTCCAACCTTTCTTTCTCTCCAAGATACTCTCTGAAACATATGACATAGCACCGTGGGACGTGTCGGTGTCTCAGAGATGCAAAAGGGGAAGGAACGCAGGGGGCTGATTAGAACAGCTTACTTGAGGACACCCCACTCCAGGATGGGACAAGTGGTGGCTGAGCATGCAGGTCAACCTAGGATGCCTGTGTCAGGCCTGAACAGCTTCTGATGGCACCTTTTCTCCTGCAGCCAAGTAATTCAGCAAAACCAGCACACGTACCGGCAGACCGCTGCTGACAATGGCACAGCTCTAAGCTGGGATGCCCACTTGAACTGTTTGTGGTTTTCCAAGTCCCAGGTTTGCCATCCATAACCTATCCTAACTCAGTTTCCCTAGGCAGTAAGATGTGGTAGATAAGTATTGCTTCTGTGGTGTGAGGAGACTAAGTCAACTTCCACGAACAGTGATGATTAAGAGAAGGAGAAAAAAAACCCCACAGCCAGCACTTCATTCAAAGAGCTGTGATCTCCTGAAGCTGTAAGCGTAAAGTCTGATGATTTTAACAGGGTGGAATGGAGATAAGGAGTTCTTCTGAAGGGTCTTTGGTTCTGGAGCTGACATTCCCTATTAGTCCTCCCTACAGCACAGACTGTCTTATCTTCAAAACGTATTCAAACACTTCTCTTTCCAGCTTTTTGGCAGTGGTAATTAACCAGATTTTTACGATTTTTCTCTGGTGGTGATGTCGATCATATTACTAAGTTGAACATCCTTATTAATAATGGTTTACAATACTTATGTGTCCAGAAGGACACATTATAAGTACAAACAAATAATTGCAAATTTTGAATATAAGCTGCATGCAGATTCTCCTCTTTGTTTTGCATTTATATCTATATATTCTACTCCATCAAAATACTGGACTGAAAGATTGTGGAGTAGTTTACTTAAGATCAGCATAGTGCACTGCAGCTTTCCTTTTCAGAATCTTTTAACTTGGTTTTCATATTGCTTGCACTATTTTTAGAAAAATGGTGGTTTGTCTCCCCCCTGCCTTAGATACCCCTGCTTTTCTCTCTTTTCCTTTAGCATGACAAACCATAAAGCTGTAAGGGACCTCCAATGGTGAAGAAACTCAAACACTGGGTCCTGAAATGTATTTTTCCAGAAATCACTTTTCTTACTGCTCTGCTTGTTATGATGGTAATAGAAACTATTTCTAGAGTTTGAATCTGGGCTGTTACCAGGCTTCTGTGCTATGGCCTGACTGGGTTATCCTTTTCAATTATAATTTTGGGTAGTTTGGGAATCTGTTATTCATCCTGTTCACAAATGGTGAAAAGACTAGATGAGCAGCTTCTAAGCAGCACTCGCTTCATCTCTTGCTGGGTCTTTACTCTGTGAGGAACACAAACAAGGACTAGGGTTGAGGTAGTACTGATAGTGTGGAGGGACTGTCAAAGAGAAATTCATTGATACAATAAGGTTAGACTGGCCTTCTGTAGGACTGGACTGTGTTTTCCAAAGAGTCCTTAGCTGTATGAACGTTGGGGTCAGCAAATTAGTCTGTCCAAGAAAGTCAGTTTGCAGCAAGTTAAGTTTGAAATTATGGTGCAATGGAAACCCTGCTCTAACTACTTATTCATTAGTTTTTAAATGAGAGGTAGTCTCCTTTGCTTTCAATGCAAAATAATTTATCTTGTGGGAAGAAACCCTCAGCACGTGCTAAGAGTGTCTTTACACAGAGCCAGTGTGGAAGCCTAACTTCCCGCTGTGTAAAGAAGACTTGCATCTTCAGCCTCCTCCACAGCCCTTCCCCTAGAAGAGAAGGTCTCTAAGGAACCTCATGTGGGTCACTTTGCAAAGTTTCTTGTAAACTGTCTCCGTCTTTTATAGGGGTTACTGAGACTATTATATAGCATTGATATAATCTTAAACAAGCTGGGTATGCCTAATTCTCTACTGGCTTCAACCCTGCGTAGTCATTGATATCTCCACAAAGAGAGTGCCACTTAAGAATTCTCCACTTTCCTGGAACAGTGATAGGGTTTTGCAATCACTTGTACTCCTTGCACAAGAATAAATGAGTGAACAGTGTGCAAAGCAGGAGAAAGTCACCCTTCATTTTTTTTGCTGCTGTGTGAAAGAGAGAGAGTCAGTGGGCCAAAATCTAGACTTAATTTCCCCACTAGAAAATTGTGATGACTATGCTTCTATAATTGCAATTTCCATACAAGTTAGGACCTGACTCTACTCTTCTTACAAATTACCATCCAAATCAGGATATGAACAGTTCACATAAGCAGAATCACTTGTAATGATGGTTTAAATGATTTAAATTTGGATTCCTTCATACAGCAGTTAAAAGTATACTCAATCCAGTCTTCAATAGAGTGACTTTCATGTCTGTTCGTTTTATTTCACTTTTGATAATTTCTTTTTCTTCATTTAAAGTAACTCATGTTTATTTGGACACAGCAAACTAGAATCAGGCCCTCCATATCCAAGAAGTAAATCATGCCATCTTGGAAAAGTCAGTTATGGGCTACTTCTATGATTTCTTGCCACTAGAAACTGTTCACTAATATGAGCAGTTGTAGTGCGATTAAAGATATGACAATACAGCTTAACAGGATTGGGCTTGTAGTTCACCAGGAGCAACAAATCTTGCTGTATTCATCTTCTGAAGTCACTTGGAGTACGATATTTGGATTTCCTTTCATGAGGTTATGGAGCAGATTAGGGAAGCACTGACTCTTACCGTTTCAACTGCTGATTGAGGTGGGAAGGCAGTGGAAGCTTTAGCTGAACTTTCATCTCCTGGGCTGCTCTTAGCTTTTTAAAACCAGGGTATTAACAACCTCTCCAAAAGCTCTAAACACTGATTTAGCATGTAGGCGACTCCTGCTGAGGATGCTCACAAACAGGAGAGTATGTATAGGCAGAGAAACAGGAATTTGTCCATACAGAGAGTGAACCGGGGCTTCTGCAGTACGAAGGGGTAGTGCAGTGCAGAAGTTTTACAGCTCCACGCATCCTGTGCATACATACGTAGCTTTTACATAGAGACAAAGATATCTTTATCTGCACGACAGATAGACAAACAGACTGACTGACTTCAAACTTGCACTTTCAGTAGGGATTTTTTCCCCCCCATCTCCGGGTACTGCTTTTCAAAATTGCCTGAGGCTACAGTACAGCACCTCAGATCCCCAAGGCCCATTGCCTGGCTCCTAATAGCCACTCTCCATCTGTGTCACATGAACAGCTGATGAGATAGCTCCAGTGTCTGTATTTTGGAGAGCATATCCACCCAGGTTAAAATGCTGGGGTTGCCAAGGAGCAGTCAGAAGCCATTAGTGTTTGTGAGAATTTGCCTTGCAGCAGTTCCTTGGCATAGTGGAAAGTGTGTGTGTGTGTGTGAGAGAGAGGGAGAGAGGGAAAGGGAGAGAGGGAGAGAGAGGGTGGAATACATGGGGGGGAGAGAGCAACGGAAAGGAGTGCTTTCTACATAACCAACATCTTGCAAAAGTGAACAGTTGGTTACAGCGTTTAGGGCTTCCATAATCTCTTCGATTAGTTTGCTGTGATTCGACTCTCCTTTCTCTATCGTTAACGGAAACAAACAAAACAACAAAAAAAAAAAAAAGAAAAAGGAGCATGAGAAAGAGAGCAGCGACTTCAGGGTCTTGCTCTGGTGTTTGGGCAGATGGAAAGGAGCTGCTCTGCCTTGGGGCAGGGTGGTTGTAATGAAGTGGCCTGTCAGTCTGTAAATAGTGAGGGTCATCTCTTCCATGTGATGGAGGGTATCACATTGCAGTGAAAATGGAAATGTCAATAAAATTAATCTGCCAGCTCTTTGCTGTGGCTTTTTCTGTCTCTCCGGTCCAAAAGGGTTGGTTTTTCAGAGGGGAGGCAGTGGAAGAAGGGTGATCTGGCACGGGAGGGAAGATGGAGCTGAAATGCAAGTTTTGAAGCAAATGGACTGTATGTAGCAGCAACGTATTTCGTTTAGTAGCACTACAGAGCTAGACAAGGCTATAGGAATGAACTCGTGAATCTATAGCATTCCTCAGGAAGCTATGGAGCGTCTAGCTCAGGCTACATTGAGCACAGAGTTTATTGTTTTAGGCTTTCTTGGACAAGGTTTTTACTTAGCATGGGATTTATGGCATTTACTGCTAATGAATGTCTATTCTTAAATTACAAAAACCACCGTCTCAGCACAATTCCCAGATGTCCTTCCAGGACCTCGGCTTCTTAAACACCAGCAGGGAGCATAAACTCTCCACTTCTCTGTTTTCCTCTTTCGTGTGGCTCCGGGCTAATGATGTGTAAGGAAAACACAGCAATCTATAAAGTCTCAGTGCTGTCCCAGTATTCTTCATTTATTTTGCATTTGATTATGCCACAAGTCGGATCTTGTTTCTTTCCTTTTTTTAAAGTTATTAGTTCAAATATTAATGTAGGAATATGGCATATATTGCTGCTCTTGATTGATGCCTTCCCAAAAACAGGAAGACATGCTCGTATGAATTTTAAGAAAGTAGGGGTCCTGCAATGCCTTGCCAGAAGAGTTTTTCAGATACATAATTTAGATGCCCTCCAGGCAGGCTTTCAAGGCATTTTTGCTGGAGGGCAAGAAAAAATAACTATGACTGTTAAAAGTAAATGATTTTTGCTAATGCACAATTAATGCCACGGAAAAGCACAGAAGAGAAAGATGTTGATGGAAAGTTCTGATTAAGTGAGAGCTCTACCTTGATGTGCATCTTTTTTTTTTTAATGATAATAATCACTGATGCAGAGATGTAGAAGTTTTCATGTCATGCAAATGCTATATGCAGGGTCATACTAGGTGTACGTGTTTGTGCGTGCGTATGTATGTGCGTTGGGAGGTGATGGTTACGGGGAGGGGCTCATCTGACAGTGTGTTATGTGCACTGAACGGTGACATGGTTACTGCCACCTCTGCAGAGGGCCTCGAATATATAGACTACAGAACATTTAACTTGATTACTTATAGTACGTATTCAGAATGGTTGTAGGGATGCATTTACAGTGAATGGGTTTTCTTGCGGCAGGTTTTCCCACATTGAATCCCATAATTGACAAAGAGCTATTGCACTACGTCAAGCACACAATTATAATTGAATTAATGATATATGCATGTGTGAAATGCAAAATTAGTATTTGGAGAGACATGGTTTCTAATTTTTACATATTTGTATCAGCACTCATATATGATGAGAAAGTGTATGTGCCTGATCTAGCAAACCAAAATAAAACTGTGGTGGTGACTTGGTAATTAACGATACTTTTTGGCTTCTATATTTTGTTCATTAAATGTCTCCTCCTTCCTGCTTTTCTCTTTGTTGTAGGAGATGGTTTAGACAACAGTGTAGCCTCACCTGGTACAGGGGATGACGATGACCCAGACAAGGACAAAAAGCGTCAGAAGAAAAGAGGCATTTTCCCCAAAGTAGCAACAAATATCATGAGAGCGTGGCTTTTCCAGCATCTCACAGTAAGTGGTGCCCAAAACCAAAATGGATTTCTATTCATGTGCCTAATGAGGTTTATTCATCGTTATTAGAAATCAATTGTCCCTATAATTTTTGGACCATTATTAGGGCTCAATTATTGTTGCTTTTTTTTTTTCCTTCTAGATTTTTTTTTCTTGGCTCTTGGAATCATGACAAATCTGAAAGAAATCTATCTATCTATATATGTATATATATATACGCACATACATGCCTATAGAGAGAGAAAGAGAGAGTACAAAGCCTTAGTGTGGAACAACACCTACATATAAAGTAACCATTTTTTGCTTTGAACTATTCAAAGTGTTCCTAAGGACAAAAAAAGGGTTTCTTGCTTTAGCATATATAAAGCTCTGCCTTCTGGATTCTTTATTGCTGGCCTCTATTTACACAAACTTCATATGTATGTGGTGGAAGAGAGAGCCCCAGTCTGCGTGTTCTGACATACACTGTGGATGTTAGAGAAGTCAAAGGAGCAGCTTGCAAACTTGTCATTGTTACTTTTTGTAGAGAAATATAGAAGGCTTACAGGGTCCCTAATTCTTCAGTTGCATAACAGAGAGAATAAGCACCTTTTTAGCTTCTCTTCAAGTCCATTATGTTAAAAGCTAGCCATATTCACATTTGGGGGAGAGAGATTAAATATGTGAAAAAGCAATGCTTTCCGTGGGCTATCTTTATCCTCCTGCTTGCAATTGGTTTAATGTGTTGGTGTTCTGTCGACTGCTATAGCTTCACTTAGGCATAAAAACATGGTTCCACAGAAAACTTAGTAACACTCTTTGTAGTTTACTTCATGTGGGAAATAATGGAAACGGGTAAAATTATCAATTGATTTTCCTCTTCCTCTCACTGTAAAATTGTTTCTCACTTGATAAGGCTTAAAATGCTAACTGTTATTAACTACCTCTTCTTCTACCAAAGTTGTATAAATTTCCATGGTAGCTGATGTTGGTTACAGCGTAATGATTTCAGGACAAGGTACCCGATTTATTTATGATAGGGACTATCGAACTGCTCTGCTAGCAGCACAGCTAAAGGGGGGAGCGATAGATCCACATTTCTAAACCATCATTTTGATGTAAGGACATTAGTAGCAAACGAAGGTGCATTGATCTGGCCTGTGGGGTCAGGATTAGCTGGAATAGCCAGTGTCTCTGCTGGAGTAGTGGTTATTCCTGCCTCCCAGCTATGGCCATTTCAAAGGTCAGGTGCCCTGTACCCACTTGGCTCAGAGGAATTAGACAGAACATGAGTCTCTGGGCTGATTACTTAACCAAAGACAAAATAATGAGTCCTAAGCAAATACTGACTAATTGAAAGGGCTGTAAATCCATTACATATTGGTCAGGGATAATCAGGAGTATTTAATCACTTTTATCTATTCAGGAGCACTGAAGCTGCAACAGCAAAGCCCTGAACCTTGCCATGTGCTTATTATTCTCATCATTATCAAAATTACTTCACAGCTGTTCTTTGCTACATCACCTCAGCTGGAGATTTACTAACCTGTAAAATGTTTTTAATTTGGAAGTCGAGTGAGTGTGAGTGGAGGGTTTTTCATTTAGCTGGAGGGTATCTTTAGAGGAGTAGTACAGGCAGACAGCAAAAAGCAGGGCCACAGATAAACCAGTTTGTTTTGTACATGTCTCCGTGTTAACTCCATTTCCTCTTATGAAATTTGTGATATCTTGGTTTTTTTCTCCCTGCCTTCCTTTCTCACGTGTTCCTTGAAAGCACTCAACACATGCTTATTAAACAGTCAACTGCCTCTTGCTTCTCTTGAGGAAAGTCCTCCTGGCTTTTTGAAATCCCTTTTCCTTGTTTCCTTCCTCTCTCTCCTGACCCTCTCCATCCTGCATGAATTGAGGAAATTTGCCATCACTGGTGAGGATGGCCTCGCAAAAATCAAATTAAATGAACAGAAAAAAGCCCCAAACCTTTTACCGTCCAAGCTTTAATGAGTTTGCAGGTGTTGAAAGATTTACTGTGCTGTAATTCTCAGACCTGCAAACTGATAATGGAGACCCCTGACCAGTGCAATGTAAATTCAGAAGGATTCTTGCCATAAACACATGCAGGGAAGGAAGAGAACTCCTTTCTTTTAAAGATCTCGCACTTTTTCTCAAATTAGCTTGTCCATTCAAAGTGCAACGCTGGCTGAGCCAGAACGGGGGAATCTGTGATGTACAATTTTATTGTTTCAAGTAAATATCTTTACAATGGCGGTCCATGATTCAATGTACATTCCTTCATTACTACTCTAACCTTATTTCAAATTGGTTTGTTCCTCCTTTGTGCTGTATGACCTGTTCTTGTATTACAATAATCCCCTGATGTACCCTTTTTTCTTTCTCTCTTTTTTTTTTTTTAAAGAAACTAATTGAATTATCTCATTATTTTAATTTGTTAAGCAAATGTATTTTACATCTCAGGATGTGTTCTTAAAGAAGGAGCTGCTTAGGCTTTGCCCCCTGAATGGGCCATTGGTACATTTTGACATTCATGCATTCATTAAGGAGAAGAACATAAAAGAGCTCTGGTTGTATTTTTTTTTCAAACACCCAACCAGCATGGAGCAACTTTTCCATAAGCCACAGGGGTCTCTCTACATATGTTCTCAACTGCAAGCCATTGTCACCTATTCTGAATACCTCAAAAGGACAAATAAAATACTAAAGGCCAACTGTAGCAATTGTTAGCTGTTAGTCTCAATATGACAAAAATCATTAACCTCTGGTTTCCCTGGAAGGAGAGGCAGGGGCAGTCCATCTCTTATGGCATAGATTAAACTTGAAATTCCTTTAGACTGTCAAATTCAAAGAGAGTAACTCAGTTCTGACTAATTGTATTTACTTATGATTTTAAATAAAATGCTGGTTTTTTCCTTTATTCAATCAGTTTGCAAACTCCTAAGGTAGCTGATTTTAAAAATTGAATTGCCTAAGTGGCTTTTTTGAAGAGACAGGCACTTGAACTCTGGTGTAGAATGAATGTATCTGACAGGCTGTGTCTTTCAAAACAATTTCTAACCCCTATCACAGCTTCCATTTCACAGTAACTTTAATTATATTTGAAATAGGATACACATGCATGTTTTTATTGTTGGAAATCAAATGCAAGGAGTAGGAGCTTCTATCATGTTCTCGTTCACTTACTGAGCTCTGTCTTACATTTGGAATTACAACAGTACCGGAAGATGAAAGATCTGAGGATGAATTGGTTGGAAATGTGTATGCTTTTTCTGGATAATATCCAGTGTTTAAGAAAGTAGAGGAAATCCTAGTCTGGTAGTATAAGCTTTTCAATAGTACATAAAGATTACGACATCAGAAAGGTAAACCTGACATTAAGGCTGTTTTTATTTGAGTTCAAAGGTGGTTAAAGAAAAGAAACAGCAAGAAATCTGACCCAAGCCGAGAGTTTATTCATAGCTTTGGAAGACTCCTTTTCCTCTATGCCAAGGAGTCCTTAGTACACTCAATTAGCCTCTCAGACATCTCTGCTTTCCTCCCTCAAGTGCTCCCCTATTTGCCCTGCAAAGAACATATTTGATCACAAAGTGAAAACAGGAAGTGCTCAAATGTATAGACACCTCTAGCTTACACCAATGTTGAGATTAGGATTTCTTACCAGCAACTATACAGAGCCGGCCCCCCTCCTCCCACGCCCTTTAGAAGGATGGAGGACCTTTAAAATGTATGCACATAATCAGAAGAGAGCAAAGTTATAAAGGAAGTAATTATACTGTTCTAGGGACTTGTACCTCTGGTAGTTCATCCCTTCCTGCAGCATAGTGTATCAAGGACTACGCTTTAGCTACATTCAACATTTTTTCCCCTTCTTTTACAGAGCTGGTAGAACAGAGAGGCGTTTATTCTTTGACACTTACCTGGAGTGATGCCCTTTGTTAAAATTCTATTTTGGTTGTTTCTTTTGTTACAGTCTGTAAAAAGATGTATATCTTAACTAAAAGTACCAGATGTACCAATGGTAGCCTGCAAACTAAACCTTTTTTATGACAGTGCCAGATTCCCAGCTGATGGCATTTGGGATGGCTCCCCTGAAGTCAGTGGAGTCGAGCTGGTTTTTTTGCTTTTTTGCTAGCTGAAGTTCTGTCTCCTAACATTTGTTTGAACGGTGTCATTTTAGCCTGATTTCCACAATCTTCTGGCTGAAAATCTTGCTCTTTACACAGTCTCTTGTACAGTAGATTTTGGTTTCATCTGCTTTGGTGTCAGGCTAGAGTAAGTTCTGTTGGAATGTGTTAAAATGAACCAGCCACAGCTTTTGTACTTACTTGAATTAGTTTTCTTAACTTGCCGTATTCAGGTGGCCAGATTGGGTAATATGAATAGTTTTACTGAAATAGATTTTTTTTTTTCTGTATTTATGTGGGTGTATCTGAGAATATAATGTATCTCTATCGTATTTTGATGAATGGCTTACCAAACCTTTTATACAGGGCAGCTGTTTTATTTATTCATTAGATTTGATTCTAGAGATGAATGTCGTCAACCAAAGCCAATCTTGGAGCGAGCTTTCAAAACAGTTGAAACCATCCCACCTTCATAAATATCTCCTCCCATATCGTGATTTTAGGAATAATACCTAAAGGAGGGTTGGGATCATAGCTGGCTATTGCGCTCCATACTGAACAGCTTACTTTCCTGTCAAACAGTAGAAGAACAGCTTCCCTCAGAGTCCAGATCCAGGAGGAGCATTCTTCGCATCGATGTTTTTGCTGTACTTTAAAAAAAACAAAACCAAAATCGAAAATACAACAGACCTTTGCCCAGTTAAAATGGTGACAAGGAGGCTGGGAGACTCAAGAAAATACAGGAATGTGAAGCCATTCTGGCGAATTTTAGTGCTTGCGTTGGACCGCATTGTTACGTGCTATACGCTCCCAGGGTACACTGAGGAAACGCACGACGTCCTCTGATTCTCCTGCATGTGGGTTCGCATGGCTGCCGATTCCGCTTCAGTGCGCCATGTAGTCAGAGAGTTGGAGGAGCCTAAGGTACAGTTTTATTCCAGGTCTGCTTTTTAGGCAGGGCTGACCACGTTCTGAGTTTGCAGCCAGGTAATAAGTTGCCTGCCGATGTGGGACAGACCTCTCGGACCGTACAAACACCGCCCAGTTGGAAGCACGTCCTGCAAAATAATACCGTGCTCATTTTTCAGCTCGGTAAACTTTGTGAGGAGAGGTTAAATGATTTCACCCTAGTGCTAAAGAAAAATCAGTATCTGAATGTTAAACGCCCACGCCCTGTGGTCCTCAAGGTGATGGAGCTGTGTGTCTTTGTACCCCAAAGTTCTCTGGTCGCTCACCAGAAGAGCTGGTGGCTGCCGTTAGCATTTGTTTTCATTGCTGGAGGTAGCGTAGCCCTGCCTAATGTCACCAGCATCCCCCTCCTGTCCTGCCTGCCTGCGCTACGGACAGAATAAAACTGCCTGCCTGCCTGCCTGGACAGAATAAAACTGGAAATCTGTCTGAAAATGCCACTTCTGATCCCAGGCCGAAAGGTTTCATCCTCCGAGCGCTCCTAGTCCTCAGCCATGAAATCAGTCCCAAAGATCTAGTAACAGACCGAACGTTCATATACCTTTTAAACGCCACAATCCTAAAAGAAAAGAGCTGAAATGGGGTGGGGGTGGGGCTTTGTTTGTTTTAAAAATGGAATCTGAGATTAGATCTGACATTTCTACATCCACCCCCTACAGAAGAGGGAACCCGGGGTCATGGGGTGTGCGGGCCTCAAAAGCTAGCTTTGTCTGGGAGTGGTTAATCTAATCATTGTTACATAGACATCTGTTATTTCTTCTGAAAAATTGATGCTTTTGTGACACAATGATCCATCTATTTAGTACAACAGCCTGAGTAATTAAATTAAAAAAAGAATATTTTTGCGGGAGCATGTATTATAAAACTGCCATACCTCCTTGTACCAGCGAAAAGGCTGGGGAGAGGGAGAGGGAGAGGGGGAGAGGGAGAGGGAGAGGGAGAGGAGAGCTTTAAGCCCCGCATTGTTTTCTGCTGGCTGGAGGAAAACATCTGTGAATTGTTTGAACTGAACCTTAGCAGGGACTGTCTGAATCTGTGTCATCTCTGTTTAATTTCAGGAAATGATGTCACAGCGCATTAAATAACAATGCTGCGTGATTTATTTTTACTTGTACATGCTGTCCTAAGCATTTTGGTTACATGGCAGTGTTTCCAATTAAGTGCAAGCTTTCGGTTTTAAAAAATATACTCGGTAATGCTTTTTTGGGGGGGCGTGGGTATGGGGAGGCTGGGTATTTTAGGGGGTCACCAAGGTTCAGGGCTGTCGGAGGGCTCCGGGCCCATTTGTCATGTGCTTATTTGTAGTTGGGACTGGATGTCAGCGCTCTCGTCACCCATGGCAACCTCCAGGACCGTGGGTTTGTTACAAAGCCTGTCTGGGGGAGAAAAAAACCTAAATATTCCGAACCGATCCGTCAAAAGACCTATTAGATAGTTATAGCCAGGCCTGCGTACTGTAGCTTCTGCCTCGATCAAACTTTCTGCACTCCCCCTTCTTCTGCAGAAGAATAGAGGACATAAGTCAATTCTGTCTGCCATCTGTCGCCTCTCTCCCCGCTCCTCAAATTAAAGAGACAGTCCGAAATTTAAATAATCGGATACAATCACAGGAAGCCCGCCTGGAAATTATTACATGTGCATTCGGGGGTTTTTTTTTGACTTCTCGTTTTATTTTGAAGGGGGGATCTTTATTGTACTTCTTTGGAGACCAAAATATGTTGTGTGTTTCAGCTTCAAAAATAGCATTCTGAGAAATACTGGATTTGCAGTGTCACCGAGTTGTTATCTAATAAGATTCCAAGTTATATATAGGGTGAAAGTCACACACACGCATACACACACACCCCAAACAATCCCCGAATTGCGAATCCTGCGAGGGACGAGCAAATGAAACGCAGCACCCTTCCCCGCCGGCTCTCCCTTCCCCTTCGTCCCCTTTCCCTCCCCGAATCCCCGGCAGGCTGAGGGGCTGCAGCAAAGTCCTTTCTCCTTTCACGGCACTACCGGGACGATTTAGGCTCTTGAGCCTACCTAATGGTCCTTTTCCAGGCCCGCTCTAATAGTTTTTCACACTACCCTGTCTGACGGTAGCTAGTTATGCTTTACCTTCGCCTCTCCTTTTTTTTTTTTTTCACCGCCCTGCCTGTTTTTGCCTCCTCCTCCTCCTCCTCCTCAACAGGCAACACAATGTGTCAGGACTGCAGCGAGGTGCATTTCATTCATGTGGCATATGAGGTCAGCCACTGCCAAACCATCAGATAACGTGGCTAGACGTCACTTCCCAATTTAATATTTTACCTGCCATTTTCAAG
This sequence comes from Mycteria americana, assembly GCF_035582795.1. Taxonomy (NCBI): domain Eukaryota; kingdom Metazoa; phylum Chordata; class Aves; order Ciconiiformes; family Ciconiidae; genus Mycteria; species Mycteria americana. The sequence goes on from NC_134369.1 coordinate 39,588,291, forward strand.
CAGGGAATTACTGAGAACAGAGTGTAACGAAAAACATGTGCGTGATTTTAGTTGAGGCTTGATTAAAAAGCCTCGACTGAGCAAGCTGAACGTGGCCTAGCAAAAGATAGGATCAGCCACCAGTGTTTTCTGGTTGTTACTGTCAGATTACAAAGCTTTGCAGAGTCAGTATAGGAATGAAGTGAAAAGAAAAGAAGAAAGAATACCAAAGTCCAAGTAATGAATTCCTTAAAGTAATTGAAACAAGGAAGTAGTAGTGACAAGAATTCATTTATATAGAGTTGTGGCTTCGAGGCTCACAAGGTAAAAGGGGGTTTAACTAAAGCGTATGCAAATATAAGTAGTGTTTAAACACTCCAAGAACGTTGCACTAATAAAAGTTGTGCACTGCAGCCTTTTAAAATCAAGATCACAGTCAACTAGAGGTGAGAATTCTTTTCAGTATCTTCAAGTTCCACTACCTAAAACAGTTGTCATCAGAAAACTCATACTTCTTCCCTTTCTCTTTAGTGTGTGCACACGAGTGTAAGCACATATAAAATATAATTTTAAGGGAAAAGCAATTGCCGTTGTTTGTGCAAAGTGATGCTGCCTCTCAGTTTTGCCTCAGGACGTGTTTATTTAAGACCTTCCTTTCAAGATCCATGAGCAGAGTAATTGGTTTCAAAGAAGTTTTCTGTAAAATTAGAGTTATACTGTAAAAAAACACCACGTTTCTGCCAACAGTTCCACAACTGCTAGGAAACGGAAATGTCAATTCTTATTGTTGCCTAATGAAGAAAGTAGTTTATGGCAGACAATATTACCTGTGGTGTGGTGGAGTTTGCCTTGAGTTAGGCTACTTAGAATACTATGCATTACATAGTTTAGAGTTGATTGGCAGCAGTCGTTTGTAGTATCCAAAGCAATCATTGGCATCTTTAAAGATTTATTATTGTCTTTAAGCGTAATGGCAATACAGTTTTCATGCTTTTACATTTGCTATTTTTATTTTTAACTGCTAGCCCCAAATCTGCCAGAACTAATTTCAGTTGTTTTGTCTAATACTGGATGATAGGTTGTCAACTCACTGTATAATGCCGTAAAGATTTTTTTAAATCTTGGTTTTACCTTTTTACGATGGCAGTTCGAAACATGTATATTATTTGTAGCAGCTGACTACTTATGTCCATAAAATGTTTAACATCTCATGACATACTCTTCCAATCTCAGCACAATGAATCAGGATAGCCAAATAAACAGCAGCAAATATTTTAGTTTAGTGTTTAAAAAAAATCTGCATATATTATTTTGTTTAATGCTATAGAAATTTGGCTATCATCTGGATCAAGCTTTTATTTGGTCTGAGGTACATTTCAAAGTGGCAGCTTGATACTCTAAAGTGGAGGTACTGTGGAAATACTATTTGACTAAACTGCATAGCAATGGGAAAGCTCCTGTTCACTTTCTTAATGTATACTAGGTATATAAAAGGAGTAGGTTTTTGTAAGATCATGGCCTAGTCTAGACTACTTTGAAGCTTGTTATGCCAATTGAAAAAACCCCAAAGACGATGTAAGCTGCATTGTTAGTTGATATTCTGTGAACGTACATGGATCTTTATAAAAGCGCTTCTCTTTCCTCCCAGGTAAGGTAAAAAATGCAGGTTTAATTTCTCTGTGTTCAAATATTTGCAGATAATTCACAGATTAGTGCCTAACAGTGTGTAACTCTCAGTCATGCTTCCATTAATTCCAGTGGAACTCTGATCCCTTTGAAAAAGCTAGACAAGAGGAAGCAGTGAAATCATAACGGGAGACAGACAGACAAACAAACACAATTTTGCACCTTAATGAGCATTAAACACTATAGCCACTTTATCCAGAAATTATACTTAACAAGTCTTTCAAGGATCCCCTGTTTTGTGATAGAAAGACAAATTTCTTGAGTGCTCAGCTATTTGTCACATTCTCTTGTGTCTGAACCTTCACTACTGTCCCCGGGATGCTTTAGCACAAGTGAGCTCTGGCCAGGCATGGGGAGATTTCAGCTCTGTTTCTAGCTCTGACCATGGCAAGACACCATGCCTCAGTTTCCCTGTTTAAACAGTATGGCATAATGATGATGGCTGCTTTTTGGAGTGCTTTTGATATTTACAGATTAAAAACTCTGCGTGAGACCTGTGTCTTATACTTAGCATCAGCTGAATTACAGAGGCCTGCACTTCTGTTGTGGTTTTATCCTGCTGCTGAACTAGCATGACAGTCATGCAATGCTTGTAGAAATACTTGAACTTCTGTAGACTTTGAAAGTTCAGGATTATTTTCCCTTTATGAGGGAGCATTTAATACAAAATTAAGAGTGTTATGTTCTTTCTGGTCTACACTGAAAATGACAGCATTTGATTGCTGCGAGCTACTTTAGCTCCAGCGGCTCGGGCTTGGGTTATGTTTGTTTGTCAGGTCCTTTCCTTGCTGGTGACCTGAAGTGGTGACTATTGCATGCAAATGGTATCAAATATCTTTCCCAGAAAGCAGCAAGAGAAAGCACCTTGGGCATCAACTGCTGGCCCAGGGGCAATAAAGGGAGTGCGATAGTATTAACAAATGCATCTTTGTACTTCAAGAAGTCACTGGTGGCTATTCCCCTCCTCAACAGCCCAGGGAGTTTCCTGGTGTGAAATAGGACTTTGGCAGTTTTCCAGCCAGTCCTGATCCTTCTGCTGCCTCTTTTGATTCATCCAGGTGCTTCCCACTTGTGTATCCCACTTGTGCTTGAATGAAGAAATGGGAAGCAGGAGGGTGACCTAGAGTGAAGAGTAAGGGACAGAAAGGCTACTGCAAAGTCCATGATTCATGCTGGGAAGCTCCCTGCCTACTGAGGAGCACATGCAGACAGCTGACAGCTGTTTCGATAGTCCACAAACGGACTATTCAGGGATATAGAATGTGAAGAGTGAGAAAGGTCATGATATGTGTGATAACAGGAATAAGGAGCATTATGTGGTCAGAAAAGTGACGTGTGTATTTGGGGGAGTGAGCAAAGGAATGATGCATAGGAATACATAGGTGCATAGGAATGGTGGCACTCCTAAATTGCAAGTAAAGTTGGTTAATTTGAGGGATCACTTCAAAATCTAAAAGTTTAAAGGGTGCTTTAATTTCAACTATAAAGGGATATTCTGATGATCTCTTTCAGATATAAAGTAGGAAATGAAATGGAAACATATGTGAAAACAGGTTAATTGTTGTGAACCACAAAAAGGGGGAAAATTATTTAATTTACTTCTCCCTTCCACCCTCCTTTACTGTTTCAGCAGACTATTCCAAGAGTTGTGTTACTTGGTCTGGCTCTTTTCAATTCTCTTTCTTCCAGTTCCACATGGACACTTTATTGCATGAACTAACATCTCTTAGAAAAGAGAGGTGCTTCCTGACTTGGTATGAACTTCTCTGTGGATGGTGTGATGAGCTGCAGAGTTTTAGGACAATCCAAAGAAGCCCACATCGTTCCACATAGTGTGCCTACTTACATCTCAATTTTAAACGGCGTACTTTGTATGCGTGTGTTGTATGGTGGCCATTAAATGCCAAGCAAACACTTCTCAGACCAGAAAAATCCCGCTGCTTAGTGCATACCTACCCTAGGCATTTGCAGACAATTCACTGCTATAATTAATCTTAGCTGTCCTGGCTCTGTGAAACCTGAACTTATATCCCACAATGCTCTTGGATGCAAACAAACTTCTTCAGAGGAAAAAAGGCTCTTGCCTCTTTCTCTCTCTTTTCTTCCCCAAATGCTGTCCATTTAGAGAGCAATAAAGCTTGCAAAGGAGATTAAATCCCCCTACGAACCAGTGCAAAACTATATGTGCAGCAGGAAAATAAAATGTCTACAAACAAACAAGACCGTGGTGTTTTGCCAGCATGGGTACGAATAAATGTAACCCTAGAACTGTTAAACTATCCCGAGTTTCGCTCCTGGGATCTGAATCCTACTCAAAGCCCCAGCTGAAAATATATGATACTGCGCTCTCCAACTTGATAATGCTGTAACATGCTCGGCTGCCTCCCCAACAAGCGCTGCGGCAAACTTCTTGCTGAGACTGAAAACTCTTTCAAACAAGGCCTGGGGGCTCATGAGCTTTCTACTCAGTGCCCTGTAGGCTCACTCTGCGAAAAGGTATCTCGCCTAAAAGAGGCCAAATATCACACAACGGAGCTGGTGGGAAATTCAAACTGTTCTAAGCAAAGAAGTCAATAGAGTTGCTGTAGTGAAAGGTAACGTTCAGAGTGAGATCACCATGTTATGATCTCATGCTGAACATCAGGACTGAGTTTTTTCTTGATGATTATGAAACTAGCCTGAGGCCAGTCTGGTGAGAGTCTAAGAAAGATATAGAAGGATGTTTGGAGAGCCTGGACTATCAGGGCCCTTATTCCCAAAAAAGTGTAACAGAGGCTGAAAGAAGATGAGAGAAATGAGAGCTGTATTGTTATTTCCAGTGCTCTCCCCATCCATCCCAAAAATAAAAGATCTAGCCATCGACACAGAATGCGCATACTGAATCGGTGAATAAGCACAGGCTACAAACAGACAAGAGGAGAAATTACTGAGGGGGAACAAAACGCCTTGCAGGAATAATGGAATTCAACAACCAAAAAAACCCCGGTCGTTGAGACTGTAGAACAATCTGTGGAAGTGCCTTTGCTTAGCACTTTTAAAACTAGACTCCAAAAAAACATTTGAAGAAACACTGCTGAGAAACATCTCGCATTCCTGGGGTTACACTAAAGTAGTGGTGCCTGAAGCATTTCTCGTATTTCCACATTGTCTTATTAATGATTAAAAACTGAAAAATATCTTTAAATTAGAGCTGTTTTTGGAAGGAAACCTTCCCAAATTTGGCTTCTTTCAGGTTTAAGTTTTTGTTGTATTTGTTTCAACTTTTTAAATGACATTTCATTTATCTGTCAGTGGAAAAATTATTGCAAAATTAACTTACAAAGTCAAACTAGAAATGGGCTTGAGACCCAAAATGAAGAAATAAGCTTAAGAGAAATATTTAATTACTGTTCCTTCAGGCATTGGGAGTTTGAGTGGATGCTGAAGGTCAGCCAGGTTTGGGCTCTGTCAGACCAACAAAGGAAGCGAGTTTGTATTGAGGACCTTATGGTAAAGACACCTCCCTTTCAGATATTCAGAGACAGAGACTGTGTCACGATACATACACTGCTCTCCATTCACAGCATGTGAAGTTTCACACATATCTGGGGAAGGTATAGGTCTGAAATTAACCCTTACCCAGCTTAGTGTTCCCCAATATTTCTGGCAGCTGCTCCAACATTAGCTCTATGAGAAGTCAACCCAAAACACGAGAAGTTGTTTGAGCATTCAAAATCCACGTTGATGTTTAAGGACGTGGATCCAATGCAAATTTAATGCAAAATGAGATTGATTATAGATTTACACAGAAATTCAAATGCCGAAACAGGTGAAAACCATGGCCTTTTCACCTGTTTTTCACTTACAGACTTTTATGGCAATTTGACTCCAGGATTCAAAACAAAGCTTGGTCCCTCAGAGAGGCAGAATGACCCCAAGAAAATATTGACTGAATGCCTGCTGCCTCAAACTGCTGAATTTCACACACAGCTTTCCTCAAAAGCATCAAGAAGAAAGAGATTGTATTTTGAATTTAAAATGAAATTTTGCTCTTGAACATTACTTTATAATAATGTAACTGTGGGGTTCCACGTTTGTCTCAATGACTTCCAGATCAAATGAGCTCAGTTTGCACGGCAGAAAAATGCTTTCTTTTTTTTTTTTTTTCTCATTGCCAGAATTACAAATTTAGCCTGGGATCTGAGATCCAAGTTGGATTCTTTCTGGTTCATTTATTGGCAGTCACAAGGATTATACAATAACAGTGATGTTGCAATTACAATAGTAAATCTATGCAATTACAATAATAAATAGACGATGGAGTGGCCAGAATAAAGTCCAGTTTTCTTGCCTATAGCTAGGCTGGCTTTAAGAAGAAAAACAGCACAAACTTCTATTATGGTTTGAAGACAATGGCATTTTTTGTCAGCAGAGAATCAAATGCAGTTCGGACACACAGGGCCATAAATCTGTTCAGTAAGTCAGTCACTTTTGAGAACACCGCTGCTTAGTTTTGTTAGTATTCTTCTCTTTTGGGGGACTTTTTTCTGTTTGGCTCAACATAGTCTAGCGAGTCAGGCCTGTTTGGAAGATTTTTAAAGAAATGAAGTGACAGGGCAAAGATCTCTTTTTCTCCCTCTTAATTGTCCTTCCCAGGAATGGGCTTGTGTATCCATTTTAAAGATGCCATTGGCATGAAGTGCCTTTTGTAGGATTTTGATATACAGTGCAGAAGTTACCTGCATGAGAAGAGAGAGCGGGAGCTTTCTACGGCTGCATGTTGAAATCCTCCTAGCTGCAAAAGCAGTGAGTACTGACCTTTGCTCTCTGAACAGGCAGTCTTCTGGCATGGAGCTGAGTTTTCCTACTGCTCTTCAGAACTGTAAATAATGTTAGTACACCCTGAATTCAGTGCATGCAGCACTTTACATTACTATTGTGTATCTTAAAATAAACAACGTTGCAAGCTGTTTATTTTGGTGTTACTATGTATGCATTTTTTAAACAGTGGTTACTTAAACAAATGTCTCTGTTCCCACAGCACTTAAAAGCTGCTGTTTGCTCATTGTGGTTTTTGGGTTTTGTCACTTTTGTTTTGATTATTTCTGAAAATCACACTCGAGGATACAGAAGACAGGAGTAAGTTGTACTTGATCCAAACAAATGCTTCATGTCACAGCTTTTTCTTTATGCCAGCTTTTCCCATGTTCCTAGCAGAAATAACAATTTTGGTTTAGATCAAACTTACAGATCACCAGTATTCCAGATTGGATCAAACTGTCCTCAAATGCATTTCTGCAGGCCAGTCAGGCCATGCATTTGTTGTCAGAATTCGACCCTGAGATAGCAAAATTGTTTTAAAAACGTTAGTACTGATTATTTGTTTATTGCTCAGCAAAACAAAAGGTGCAGGGGATGAAAATTTAGGGAATTGAGGGATTCCACATCTCCTTTCCCCCCCTCTCATCAGCCTTCATTCATCCACCCTAGTACCCTCAAGTGCCATGCGAACTTCTGCAATTGGAAATGCTGATAAGAGATTGATGGAAAAGCCGTTATCAAAGGCATCAGCCTTTCCGAGCCATATTGCCGTAGCTTTGTGGCCCTCTACCTACCTAGGGAACTCAGAGGACACTTGCTGGTCTGTCACAGTTCTGCTGGGGAGGGCTGTGTGTCCTACGCTGTTTTTTCACCTTTAGCGGTGAGCTTTCAGTGATGGCTCCGCTTCTTGCTATGCCATGTACACTATTCACAGATCTTGGTGTATTTGGCTAAATCTCAGTAAAAGGATTAGGAATAAACTTGTTATTTCTCCCTCCGCTCACTCTCCCCGCCTTTATAAAAAATGGCTATGGTACTGCGTGATTGTGATAGTTATTCTGTAGATGCTCTGTTCCGCTTTGCTGATTTTTCCTAGGTCATCTTCAGTTAGTCCTTTTTGCTGGGAAAGAAAAATACTTATCTGAGTCTGTGGAATTGTGTCTTAAGGGGCTAAGAAGTCAGGGGCTTTCTCTGTGTGGATATTGCTCCATTATAAGGAACACTGAGGATAGCATAGCAAGGCCACCATCACGCGTTTCTTAGCAGAGGCAACTGTGATAGGTTGGGGGGGGGCTGTTGTTAAAAATGGTTTGTCATCTTACCACCTTCTGCCACGTATTTCTGAGTGAAAGAGAGTGGCCGGGCAGTCATGAAAGTGCTGGGGTGATTCATGTGTGGAAAAGGTTTAACAAGAGTGCTCCAACAAACGTGGGAGCCAGCACTAAATGGCTAGTATTAGGTACTGAACTAGTCCCCAGCCAGCCCTGGGATCAGAAAGCCACAAGCAGAAGCATTTGGTTTCCTCATGCTTGGACACAGCTGGGAACTGAGCTCGAATTATTCAGTTGTAGAACTTGTAAAGGCTGGCTGTCTTTTTGCAACAGAAAGTAATCTCTTCACTCAACTGCTAATTGCCCCATGATTTTAATCAAGCAAGATTCTTAGATAAAGAAAATTAGCGTTTGAGAAAAATTGTGAGTACAGTTCTTTTCCAACTTGTGTTGGCTATAAACCAGTTTGTCCTCCTTAATTATGGTCTTCAAAGATAAACAGGTTGAAGGGAGTGTTACAGTCTTTGGCACAAATACAGCATATTTCAGTGCTTTGTTGAGCAAGTTGTATGTTTTTGAGAAAGAAATAAAAAGTTGCTTGTATTTTTTAACGCAGTTAAGATTTATTATTTTTTATTTATAGCTCAGCAAGTGTTGATTTTCAGCATTGTGTATACACTCCTTTGCCTCTGGACTTCAATACACTGGATAACCCCTGCTCTCTCAGTAGAGCTAACTACGTGACAATTAAGGATGAGAGGAGCATTAGATAAAGACAACTGGCCAACAGCAAAGCACTTGGACTATGTCATTCTAACTCCTGAGGGAGGACAGTACAATATACCAGTGTTCCCCAGCCTTCCTATTCACGCCTAACCTTTTCATCTAATTTGCAGAGCTATTCAATTTTTGGGGGGTTTTTTGTTTGCCTTTTTTTTTTTTTTTTTTCTTTTCACCTGCTGATTATTTTTCTCCTAATCAACCCTACCACAAGTATTCCAGGTCTTACTCTTCTGCAGCTTCTCTCACTGAGATATGGATTAAATCTGCTGCAATGCTAATATATACATTTAAAATAGTTTTGCATACTTTTTTCAGTGTAAATACTATGCCAACACCCTAATTTGTGACCGAGATTACTAACTTCATTTACATCTGTAGGTGAACGTTCCCCCTCTTCTGTCTGAGAGACAGAAGATGGCAAAATGATTAGCATTTTTTAAATGCTATTAACAGAAATGAAAACCACTTAGCAGCAGCGAAGTTTTGTGAGAAGGAGCAGGTAATATTAAATATTTTAAAAGCATTTTAACCAATGTTTTTGTCTTGCTTTTGACTGAATAAAATCAGGTCTATTGGCCAGACCAATGGTCCACTGAGCCAGATAAGTGTCAGCGGTGGGTGGTGATGGGGCCAAGAAATGTTGCAAGTGTAGGACAATCCCAGAAGGCCCAGTATGTCCTCCAAGCTTCTGGTGGGCAGAAGTTTAAAGACTGAGTTGGAAGTTTATACCCAGACGGTAATGTTTAAGAGCTTCTACATTTTCTTTTTGGGCCTGCTATGGACCAAACAGTATATTCATGAGCTACAGTTGGAACAGCTTAATTTTGGATTATTTTAGTCTTTGGGGACATTTGTTAGAATATTTTCTGATATGGAATGGGACATTTGAATAAGCTTCACGTTTCTTAATGTGTGGACCTAAGTTTCTAAACTGTAATTAAAAAAAAAAAAGAGAGAGCAAGGATATCAGTTTACACTTGGTTTAAAATTAAACCTGCTTTATTTCATGTAGCAACAGGAAAAACTTAGCAGCCCTGCAGTTTTCTTAGAAATTTTCATGAAGTGTTGGGAAAATCTTTTCTTCTTCATTTGGAGGGAACCCTGAGTATACTTCAAACACCAGTCCAGGTCTTTTCAGTATCCCATTCTCCATCACTCTGATCCTGTTCTTCACATGAGTGGCTCTGGCAAAATAAAACACTGATCAGCCCATGCATTTGGTAGCGTGCTTTTAAATAAATATCCCCACTGTGTTCTGGTTGAAAGCAGTCACACAGTTTTGACATAAGCTAATCATGTGCGAAGCTGAACCTTTAGTAGCTAGTTCTTGCAGACATTTTTTTTTCCTTTTTTTTTCTCCCTTCTTCTTCACATGGCCCCTTTAGAGCTGCTGGAGGGCGTTGTTGAGAAGTTGCTACCGTTGATACAGTTGCTATTAATCACAGTCTGCCATGTTGTGACGCAGGTTCTAATAACATCCCATTGAGCTGCCGTTGTATGCTGGAGGCTTACCAACAGCACTAGGCCTTTGATATTCATCTCACACCAGGATAAAGAAAATGTAGAGTTTAAAAAAAAAAAAACTGCAAATAGGCAAAGAACAAAAAAAGGGGGAAAACATAGCAAAATCAAAACCAGACACGCTTTCTGTGTGCTGCTTCGTTTACCATGGGAGCAGCAAAGCTATAAATCTCTGCTGTGTTGTTTGAAAATTGAACATGAGGCTGCTAAATTTATCATTCATTCTTTGTTGTTTCTGGGTAGTAGCTGCCTGACTTGGCTGACTTTGGTTTCTGTCCCCTCCTCAATAACAATTTTTGTTGTCGTCGTTGTTTCAATACATTACACACGCAAATCAAAATTTTACTGGATCAAAGAATATTGGAGGATTTAGTAAAGTGCTCATAAAGGGGAGGAGGAACAAATTTGCTGCATGTTACACATCATGCTTCCTTGGCAACTGATTCCCTCACATTCATAATTACAGGAACATAATTTTTAAAAAGCAGCACGGGTGGGGGGAGGGAGAGGGAACACTTCCTTTGGTTAAAGGCGTTTGCAATTTTTAAAAAATGGGAGTATTTGAAAATAAAAAAAAAAAAAAAAGTTCACCCATATGCTCTGTAAAGATTAAACCTGGAGCCTGATAGAACTGCACAATCACCTTCTTTTGTTAGCACTTCTTGTCCATGTTGAACTGCAAAGAAAAAAAGGTGGAAAGCAAGCCTGCTACAGATGTGACTAGCTATGAATATTCATGAATGCCATTGCTCCTCCTTTTCTACTGGCATCCAAGCCATTCTGATCTCCCTCTCCCTCTCTTTTTTCCTCTTCTCCTCTCCATTCCCTTTCCTTCCTCGAGACTGAACAAGACTGCAGTTTTATTTCGGTAACAGGCTAGTACGATACAGTTATCAGCGGCCTCAGAAGCCTTTTATTTCCATTAAAAAAAAAAAACAAAGGAAAAAAGAAAAAAATTGTAATTATCCACAGTTTTATGAATCCACCTCCCCTTAATGTTCATTATTTAAACCAGCAGCAATTACAAGTTCAAAGGGGTTTAGAGGGCCAGCAACCCGCATAATCACTGCCAAATTAAGCGGGACTCATTCGTCACAGAAGAGTACACTCTGAGCAGTGAATCATGCATGCAGTGACAGGCACTGATTTACATAAAGACGAAATCTGTGCCCTCTAGGGCTGAGCGTTACTTTATCTCAGTGGCCCTGTGATATATGCATTTTCTTTTGGTGTTAGGAAGGTTCAGAGACTGATGCTGTCTGATACATGATATTTTATTCTCACTAGCATCACTACTATTGCTGCTAATTCATGTATATGTGTATTTAACTAACAATAATCCAAACTTCAGGGCACCTGAGTTTTTAAAAGCAAAGTTTTGGCCAGAAACCCCTTTTCCAATCTGTTATGATACTTCTGAACCTCTTGAATTCCTTTTTTTGCCATAACCAATTTGCAGGCTGAACACTCATTCTTGAAAAAGATAACTTTGATTCTCTCCCGCCCCACACTGAGTCAACAATATTTTTTTGAGACATTGTAAATACTTGTACATGTACAGTATCAGAGGCTGAGACTGGATATATTACTTTATCCATAGTTTGCTGACTATCCCAAGACATTTCAGGTCAATGTTGTTCCTCCTGACAGAGGCATGCTATAGGCTCTGGAAGAGCTGCGTCCATCAAGCCCATCTATACCTCTGACAGCAGAAGAGGAGCATTTTCTGCTTGTTAGAAAGAGTTCCTTTACCTTTATCATGCTACTCTGCCTCTTTGATACTGAACTGTTTAAAGATGCTTTTATATTGTGCTTTAAGACCAAGTTCTACTCGTTCATTTACCTACACCCACTGAAGTTACTGTGGTTACTCACGTAGGCAAGATGAACAGGTCTTGACCCTTCAGGTAGCAAATGAATCAATGCAGGGAGTAGCGATACGCTTATACAACAACAACATTGGAAAAGTAGCTTTTGTGTAATCATTACTTCCCTTTAGCTATGTTAGCTGCAACTCTTTCCTCCACCGCAACAGGACTGTGGTATGAACAGCACATACACTAGTTTGAAATTGTACCTAACTTTCCTCCCTTAGGGGTGGCTCATTGAACTTTATTTAGGGATGCACCAGCTACAAATTGTGAGAGGTCTCCTTAACATATAAAGGCACTTTACCTAAAGGACTTAGATTCTCAGCTGTCGCTAAGGCACAGCAGAGTGACCACAAAACATCTGGCTATGGCACCTTGACACAGATGCTGTTTCTACACCAGCTCTGGTGTAGACAACAGGTAGCTGGAGGTGTCAGAAAGCAACAGTGGTCTGATCAGCTCTTCTTTTTTCTTTGACATGCCACTGCACTGGGGACTGTGGTGTAGATCTAGCATTGCTGGCTCTCCTCCAGCTGAGTAAGTCCGTCTGCTTTCGGTCCCGTTAGGCCGTTTTAGTGGTGAGGAAGAGTAACAGCATAACAGAGGCTGGCACAAGTGTTCTGTATGTGAATGCACAAATTCATTTTTTGCACAATGTCACTTGCATATGAAGGAGATTCATATTGCATGTACAAATCATAGAGGAAAATGTCATTTGCATATGTCTTTGCACTGCCTGTGCAAGTGACTGTGTGCATCTACGATGTCCTCCACAACACTATGTCCTCTGATAGAGGCTGATGATAAAGAATTTGACTCACTTAGGTAAATGTCATATAAACTTCAAACAAAGCCTAGTCGCAGCATTTTTTTATCTGTATTGGCTATTGTATGTTCAGTGAGGACACTGAAGATCTTATGGGTATAATGTAGGTACCCTTTTTAGGTAGTAGTGCATATTACTAGAAAAAACTTTTTATGGCTGGTAAATAAAAATTGTACACTGAGCCTGATATGGATGTAATTTACACCACTGTAAAATCAGATTAAATGCAAAGTTGGTGAAAGGGAGATTATAACATGGACTAACAGTTTTCTGTGATAGTCTGTAAATGAAAGTGGAGCGAAGGTCATGTGTTGACAATAGAGTTGTGTGAATGGACTGGTTTAGGTTTATTCTATTATGCATTATGGAGTTCATGAATGACTGAAGTGTATATTAAGATCAACGTTTGCAATATTACATAGCAAATAAGCCTTCTTATTTCTACTTTATTATTTTTTTTTATTTTATTAAATGCCTGAAAGATGTTACGTTACTATTTAAAAGTTGGGGAATTCTTTAATATTACATTAATTTTTCAAATAATGTAGAAAGTAATGTAATGATGAATGATGGAGAGATGTGAGAATGAAAACCTGTTTGCTATATTGTACTCTTTTGTGCTTTATTGACCCAGGACATTTTAATATGCAGAACTTGGCCTCTAGGAGTGTCTTTCTTTGGATATTTCTGGCTTCCATGTGCTGTCTTTAAATTTCCATGTGTTTATTGTGGTCTTTTGCAGAAAAGTGAATCGCTGAAATGTTTTAAATTATGTTCCCACAAAAGAGTTGTCAGAAAGGAGTTGCAAAGCCGTTACCCACCTAATTTCTCACTTTGAGCTCACTCATCTTCATCAGCAGTTTAAGTTAAGATGTCAGATTTTGTTGACCTGGCTTTTAGGAATTGCTGCAACAGGATTTGTCATTTGTCAAAGTGCCAAGGATTTTTGTGCTTCTTTTAAAGTGCAGGAGAGTAAAGTAAGCTTGGTTTTGCTGGTTTTAGAAAATAGCACATTGGCATGCATGGAATCAGGATACTGGAGCTGCCTCATCCACATCTACCTCATTTTAAACCTAAAAGACTAACCTTTGGAACTGGTGGGTTTTAGGAATTGCAAGATAGTGGAATTGCAGGATAATGGGTCCTGGGGCTGTTTTCAGTAGTGGTCAATGCTCCTGGCCCTGAGGGTAAGGAGAACAATAAAAAGAAAATGCCATTTCGATTTGAGACCTACTTACTAGATTTCATGTACCTATGGAATAGTTACAATTTGTCAAGCATGTACCAGTGTCACCTCAAACTGAGGAATCTAGGCTACATAGATGATGTAGTCTCAGGGAGGTGTGGTGATCTCTGTAAGTTTCTACCAAAATCTTTGGAAAACTTGGGCGTCCTTGCTTTCAGCTCTACAAACAGCTGCACTGTGATGCAGCTGATATAGTGAGCATATGTAAATACTTAATACAGCAAACATCTTGTTTTCCTTCACTCCCCGTCTTGTGCATCAGCTTTCAGATTTAATTTATTTTGATTTCTCTGTTTTAACTATGGATATAGTCTGTTGGGAAAGGCTTGGGGGATATAGTTGTTTTAACGATCAAATTCTATTTCTCTTTGGTCCAGCCTGTATGAAATCTTGGTGCAGTGTAGAACTAAAGTACCCATCAATGTTCCTTTTATTGGACATGCTTCATATATTGTGGTGAAATTATATGCATCCACATAGGTTGTTAGGAAAAACTTAACATGCCACTGATGTGCAGTGAGGGAGAGTTAATTGTGTAGATGCCCCAAGACTACATCAATGAGCAGAGCACACTGTAGTGGTCATATGAATCTGTCTTGAATAAAAATTACCAAACAGGTTTTCAGCCAATAGCCTAAGGTAAAATCCTAGTGTTAATAAATATGTGCAGATGAATGAGATCTTTTCTGTCTTTATCATTTATGAATCTTGGTGCTGTAGATATAGGGACAGACATCTAAGAAAGATTAAAAATTAAGTTGGCATATGTTTTGCCATACCTGATAAGCACATGTTGTGTTTATTAATGCAGAAGTATCCTGTTGTGCAGTCCGGAAGCATTCCCAGAAGGAAGCATGACTGACCCGCTTTTTGTCCCAGGGGGAATGGGGCTTCTTTCACCTCCCCTACGCTGCCACCACCTCATGTCACATTAGCCAGATGCCTTTCCTCTCCCTGCAAACGTCAATTCTGCTATTGAGCAGCCTCTTCCAGTGCCACCTCCCAGTCCAGCAAAGCATCCGTGTTCTCTGCCCCATGCTCTGGCCACAGGAAGATTTGAGGGGAAGGTCTTCAGCTGGTGCAAATGACATAGCTCCATCGAAATCCAGCTTTTGCCAGCATACGCTTACCAAGGATTTATGGCATATCTAATGTGTAGACTTAAGAGCACTGACTTTTTATGCTGGCATGTTAGGACTAGGCTCCTACTTCTGTGCAGTACAGAAATTCATGATCTGCATTTTCTGAATGCCATGAAAAGTACCTTTGAAGTGTTGATTTCCATCTTTACTGAATTTAACTCTGAAGGAATCGGTGCTTGCAGTGGTTGGACAGAAATACTGTTTTCCTTAGTGGCTATGTATACATTCACAGATGCCCTTACAAAATTTTTTATTGCACTTCTAGAATCTGTTTCAAACTCAACCTCAAAAGAAAGTAGGCCCTATGTTGGCACACTGTAATGTTCACTGTATGGTGAACAATTAACACTAAGGTTTGTAAGGACCCCTAGACTGGGCTTACGCACATCAGGCTATATCCAGAGCACATATGTGCTCCATTGATTTCTAGCTGAACTTCTTAAGAGTCTGTTATCAGCCAGTAGATTTACAGCAGTTCTGAGAGTCCTCCAGTTTATACTCTTTAGATTGAGGCTGTTGTAGCCTCTGACAGTTCCTGGAATCAGGGAATGACAAAAGTAGCTTACAGTCATCTCGTCTTCACCATGCTCGTGCCTTGAGAACAATTTTTGGAACCAATTTTTCTGGAATGGAAATCCTTTGATTTCCTCTGACACTGATTGATGCTTAGGTGACATCTCCAGAAACCAACCATGCGGAACAATTCAGGGTTTGTTTTTTGGCTTATAGCCAACATCCAGAAATCGAGCTTTAAAAAAAAAAATCCATGTCGTCTAAAAAGATAGAACATAATACCTTTCCAGATGTTAATTCTTATCATGTTATTTTGCAGTTACAAGTTTTTTCATGTAAATTACCCAGACCATCAGGGGGTTTTTTTAATCAGTATCTGTAATGCCTGTACTAAATAAACTGAAATAGTTTTCATAATTTTCCAGCAAATGGCAAACTTTGTCTTTTAACAGTTAAAAACTTCAAGAAATATTTAAAATTTCTTTTGACAGTGTGTTAGCATGAGTGAAAGTCTTTATCTAAAGATCCCACTCAACTTTCTGAAGCACTTAAAATATTACCAGAAAATTGTTTCTGTGGCTTATTATAGAAATAAGTAGATATGTGAATAAACTTTCTGGTGGAAAGGAACACTACACAAAAGGGTTTAAAGACGATTATTAATTTTTCTCTTGCTTTTGGTTGTGTTTCTAAAAACAAGGTTCAATATTAATATACTAAGGCCAGTGATCGTTCCTGTATTTGAGAATCCCTTTCTTTATTGATTGTAAACCAGCTAGATTTTTAACTGTTGAATGAATATCAGAGAGAGGAGGTCCAGCAATAGTATGAATTCACTGTTACAGATGACATCAGTACCCTTTCAGTTGGTCTTCTAGGCTCATGACCCTACTTCCAGTTGCAAACCCCATTTCTGCAGTTGAATTTCTGCTAGGTTTGTGACCCCACCTCATAAATGCCATGACCTGAATTGTGGTCATGACCCTTTGGGTGGGAGCCACTGTCCTACATCCTTGTGCTTGACCAGTTTGGGATATGAATTCAGATTAATTTGCTCTGTAAAAGTTTAGAATAGAGAAGCATCCTCTTTGTTTACCCAAGTTGTGCAAAACGTCATTTCCTGGCAGATGGAAATAAAATTGACAATAAAATAATTAAAGAAATAGAATATTTTTTGTTTATGTTGAGGAGATTGTTCCTTTTTAGTGTTCTTTCTAGATTATTCTGAAACTAATTCACAGCTGTACAAATGATAGTTAGATGTGAACATTTCCCTATGTATGTAGCTTAAATGACTGCTGTTAACTGTAAGCTGTTAGAAATACCTCCATGTGTACCGTTAGAGAAGCTATAGATCTGATAAATCCAAGTCCCTAAATACAGTGTATTGATAACAGATGTTAGCAGTTTGCCTATGCACCTTGCTTAAATTATATGAAGGAAAAAATGTTAGGTCATAAAATCATTAAGGTTCGTTGTGTAATGAGAGGTACTTTAAGGCTGAGGTCTCCAGGCTAAGGATATGACCAGGTGGGACTGGTCCAAGATCTTCGGAGACAGTATAATGTAAGGTGTTGCCATACTGATGAAACATCTGGGATATATACAAAAAAACCCAGCTGCTCAATCAACATAACAGCACTTTACATGCATCATTGGTTGAGGGCTTTTTCCTATACTGAAACATTAACTTTCTTTTTGTAGCCTACGTTAGAAGACAACAAACCAGAGTATCTGTGCAGATACTACAAAAGTGTAAATGAAAAGGACTAAGGTTGGTGTATGAGCTGCAGGGGAAAAAAAACCAAAACAACAGGGCAGCACTTACACTGAATTTAGTGTTGTCAGATCTTTTGTTTTCACCAGAATTGCTTTGGTTTACATTCCTCAGAGCAGCTTAAAAGTTGTTTAGCACTTCAGGAGTTTCTACTCACTTCCTAATGGGAAGGAACAAAGTCAGACCTATGGAAACTATGTTTGCAATTGGCAGGGATTTCAGAATTGGTGTGTCCATTGGTTCACAGGCTAAGCTTGACCTGATATATATATAGTCACACATGTGTGATTCATTAATGGTAATGGGGAGTTTACTGATGTGACCCCTCATGCATATCTCATACAAATAAAATATGTTGTGCGGTCTTTTGACATGATTTATACACTTAGGACTTGATCCAAGTCCCAAAGAAGCTAATGGAGAGTTGTCTTTGAGAGCTGGAGCCAACAAAGATAGTCACAAGCTTTCAGTATGGAGACAGTGGGCTTGGATTTTGGCAGGGTTTTTTTGGTTTAGCAGATAAATATTTTAATTAAATTGCCCTTGAAGATTGTCAGAGATGCCTAAAGACTGACATCTCTCTGCTTAAACACCAACAGTCGTTCAAAGCAAAGTGGGATCCAAGCCTTTCCACAGGATGTAGCATCAAACCTGTCTTGCAAGTTGCTCAGCTGAAATGCTCTTCAGTGCTTTCAGCTGAGACAGACAGCAAATGTGTCAGCAGGAGTGTGGGTAGGGTATGTGAGGCGAACATTTGTGCGGAGGGCCCAGGTTTTTAAAAGAGCTCAGTGAAGGTGGTGAGCACTGTTGAAAAGTCATCCCTTGACATCGCAGTTGGTTCTAAACCTGGCCATGGGAGCAGATTTGAAATTATTTTCACATAGGTCACTCGGTGCAGCCACTGAGTGATAGGTTCACGGATTTGATTCAAATTCAAGTCAGTGTCAGAGCAGAAACTCAAGAAGATAAAGACATGTGGACATGCGGTGCAGCATGGCTTTAGAAGTCTCTTGACAAATTTATAAGATGGCTCCATTTTCAAATATTTACATGGGAAGTGAATGGGGAAGCTCTTTTTAATGAATGTCTGGATCGGCACTATATCAACATGTAGTACGTTAGATTTCTACAAAGGCTATTTTTATTATATATGCTTAACAGACATATTGCTATTTTGAGAGGAGAAATTTTTTTGCGAGAAGTAAAGATAAATGTTCCTCTGGATGAAGGGAGGGATGGAAAGCTGTAGAGTGTTCAGTGTGATAGGTATTAGAGACGCAAAACTTGAGATAGGAATGTAACACTGGAAGTATTTAGATAACTTGTCTTGAAGTTTCTAAGTCATCAAATAAGATAACAAATATCAAGTGAAATATTTATACTTCAGTTGCATACCACATGCAGTGGCAAGATAGCTCAGTCTTTTATTTTTAAGTTTCTGTTAGGCCAGCAGATAGTTCAGATACTGGATCCCTGAAGGCAGTGGCCAAAGTTAGGGATCTGCTAAGACTGAACATTTAGGGAGTTTGGGCTATGACAGCAGTATAAAGTTTAAAATACAACCTTTTGTGACAGAAATAATCCAAGTGGGGTTCTCTGAGACCACTGAGAGACAACAGCAAAGTTCTGTCATAAGCCAGCTATATTACTTTTGCATATTCAAAAACTAAATACAACTTCAGATTTGCCTGATGTAGTGTTATGACCTCATATACAAACAATAGCTAGGCTCAAAGGACACTTCATAGGTTGCTAAGTGAAGGGCTTTGAAGTTAGAGAATGCCAGATATTTTCTTCATTCTCAGTTGCACTCTCTATGTATCGCCTTTGTGGTGAATGAAGCCTGTATCCTTTCACTGGAGGAGAGAGAAAATTGTATGCTTTCATACAATTAACGACTGCATCACGATATGTATATACAATGGCTATTTTCCTGTGGCAAAGAAAAGGCATTTCCCTAGTCCAGTGATGTGCTTGCTGCTGATTTTTAAGCCTACCACAAACAACACATTAAAAAAAGAAGGCAATGAAATTTTAAATCTTGTTAGCTTACCTAACTGCAGGAATCATCAACATGTCCTCTTACAACACTGCAGGAATCATTTCACTCACCAGTCAAATGCAGATACTTCTGTGATGATACCTCTCACTCTCTTAACAAAGCACAAAAAATACAAAACAACATAGCACAGGAAGTAAGGGTAAGCATGATGACACCCTGCTGAAGTTGCAGGAAGAAACTTAGATAGGCAATGGGAACTTGGTGAGGACGCTATGGTTAACATTCGTACTTTATAATTTTCTAAGTGTTTTGCAGGCTTTATAAAATGAATTATAGTAATCATAATAAAATGTTGTCCCTTAACACCTGCTCGGTCAGATAAAGTGGGAAAAATATTTTTTAAATTTTGTTTGAAAAAAAAATAATATTGCAAAATCCCCTACCTGATTTCCTTAAGGCTCAATCCCTGTGTCTCTCACAAAATCCGTACGATATGGGAGTGCCTAGTAACTAAGAAAATCAGATCACATGTTGTTGTTAAGTCTTTTGTCTTCACACAGATTTGTGCAGCACTGAGTGTAATGATGAATCTTGGTTGGGGCCCCTGAATTAAAATCATTAAGAATAATGAATGATCAAAGATGGATTCAGGTGCCTGATTTTGGGCCCTATTGAGAGGAAATGTCATGCTGACTTTCCATCACCACATTAAAAAAGAGAAGAATATTAATAACATTTTTTCCAGACTGACATGTCATGAATTGAGGAAACTGGGCAATAGACTACAGTTGCTCTTCCCTTTCTACGTTGTCCTTCTACCCCTAAAATAAACAGTTTTTCTTAATTTCTCTCCCTTCAGTTTGTTTTGTGGGTCCCAGAAGTATCTGTCCAGCAGCTGTTGGAGGCTCAGATGGAACTTTTTCCCCCACCAGCATTTCTGCAGATTCTCCTGTGGCAAATTAATTTTTCCCTTGCACCTCCATCCATCAAAATGTTGTTTCTACCTTCAAAGAGGTTTGCTTCTCAAAAGAATCAGTAATTTCAGAATGAGTAAATTCCCTCCTCCTACTTTCATGCAGTTGACAAGTGTTCTAGCAGCATAGGGGGTTTTTTTAATATAAACAAATGTAAATTAAATATGATTTTGGGTATTATTCACCAATGGTGTTGTGTAAACCAAGTGACCGACGCAAACAAATCACGTGATAAGAGACCATGTAGGAATTGTGAATTGATGTCTCAGGATAAGAGATCAATAGAAAGTCTCATCAGGCTGTTAGTCTAGAGGTCTGCTGACTACACAGCCTTCTTTTCCACAGCCATCTGGAAGTTCACAGGCTCCATTAACTTCCAAGGGTAGATCATCAAAACAGGTGCATTGCACTGGCAAGAAAGAAATACCCTGAGCAGAAACTGAAAAATACTGTGGGCAGTCCATGTGAATTCCTTTATCCTCCAACCTCCAGTCCTATCAGAAATACCAGATTAGGTCATGCTCTGACCTGTTAGGTGGGGCAAAATCTATGCAGAACAAACTTACTGTTGTTATTATGAAAGCCAGAAATTCTGAAATAAACTGGAAGTATTATTAGCTGTATAATGACTGTGATAGCAATGGGCAAAAGTAATTTAAACAACTCCATTAGCTCAAAAAGGGCCCTAATATTGGTATAGAACACAAAGTCTTGAACTGCCAAATTCCCCTGCAAAGCCTTGGTTTGGAAATAGCTGGGAAAGCTGACGATAGTAAATTATGCCTATATAGAAAAGTAAATCATATGAACAAATAAAATACTAAAGTAAATGTATGTTATGATTTTTACCATTTCTATAGTTGTTGTTATATTTGTCTATTTACTTTTCAATAAATGAAAGTACCTCTTTTTGTTGCCTTTGTTTTTTACACAACAAATTTAAATGTAGAAAAGCCTGTCTTGCAGTTGTATATCAGAATCCACAGCACCTGTAGAGTCCCATTAAAATCCAAATATGGATATGGGAGAGCAAGTCGAAGTCTGTTGGAGAGGGAGCAATATGACTTCATTGCCCTCTATCGCCATTCTTTTTTTTGGCCGCCTTGCAGTGAATAATCAACTGAACTTGGACGGCATAGAGAAGTTGCTATATAGGCTGCTGAGCTCTACAGCTAGCAGACCTGCCAAGTCTTAAAACACTGAGAAAGAGACATTTGTCTGACTTCTCTCACACTGTCCCATGTATTTTGAGAAAACAAGTCATGCACTTGCAGCTTTACTTTTGGGCCCCACAATTTCTGTTCTGCTTCATGATCCCTTGTGCCAGACAGACCTAAGCAGCCTGATCTGTAATCTGTCAGTCAGCTATAGTCTGGGCCATGGGAAATCATGGAGTGGGAGAGACACTGCTGCACTGGGCTGCTCTTTAGAAGTGTAAATCCAGCAATCAAAAGGGCCCTGACAGAGACATATCTGAAACATGGACTCTCTGCCATTATGTGAGAGGATATGTGCCTCCCACACAACTCTTCCCCTTTTCCTTGTTCTGCAGTGACCTGACATGTAGGGTCACATGCACTGGGGGCCTTGAAAAGTTGAAAGGTCTACAAAGCTGCTATATAGCTAGGAAGAGTATGCTTCTTATATAAATATGACCACAGGTGTAGGATTCATTCCTGTGCTTTCAAAAAGGACTAAACCTGACCTGAAGTAAGTGCAAATAGATTGCAGGCAACCTTCTGCAGCTAGAAGCATGTCCCGAGAGTTAGCTTTGAGACTTCATTTAATTTTCTTGTAATCAGAGTAATAGTCTCTTTTGCCATGGTCTAGAGGGGAAATAGTCTTTCTAGGTTAAGTTTCTGGAAGCTCTCATGGATGCTGCTATCCATCACAATCCTCTGTCATCTCCCCAGCACAGACCATAAGCAGTGGACGTAGCACTGAAAATAGTAGAAATAAATTATCGAGCAGCTAATATGGTCATCTCATTTTTTCTGAGTCTGTCTTTATGTCCTTCGTTCATGTCCTCTTTTGTGGTGTCCAATGAGTCTTCTGAGCTTAAAATGAATGCTAGCAAAGACAAAACGCACGGAAATTGCCCAGCTGTGAAAAGTTAGCATTAATGGTATAGCTGTGCAAAAAACTTGGAAATAATTTTACACCTACCCAATCGCAAGTACCAGAAAAATCTGTAAAGAGCAATGCTACAAATATTTTTTTGCTGGTGTGGAATATTGAATCTAGTCAACAGAGATCCTTTACTGAACTTTCCACACCTTCCTTTAGACACCACATTGGAGACAACATTGCAAGGGCCCATTCTCTCTTTTGAAAGCATGAGAGATGGTGAAAATACCACAGTACCTAACACATTTTGAGCTATGTTTCCTGGAATACATTTTGAGCTGTGTTTCCAGGACATACTGGAGAGAGTCCAGTGAAGGGCCATGAAGATGATTAAGGGACTGGAGTACCTCTCATACAAGGAAAGGCTGAGAGAGCTGCGACCGTTTAGCCTGGAGAAGAAAAGGCTCAGGGGGGATCTCATCAATGTATATGAATACCTGAAGGGAGGGTGCAAAAATGACAGAGCTAGACTCTTCTCAGTGGTGCCCAGTGACAGGACAAGAGGCAAAGGGCACAAACTGAAATACAGGAGGTGCCATCTTAACATCAGGAAACACTTTGTGAGGGTGACTGAGCACTGGCACGGGTTGCCCGGGGCGGTTGTGGAGCCTCCATCCTTGGAGACGTTCAAAAGTCATCCGGACATGGTTCTGGGCAACCAGGTCTAGATGGCCCTGCTTGAGCAGGGCGGTGGGACCAGATGACCTCCGCATGTCCCTTCCAACCTCAACCATTCTATAATTCTGTGAATTATAATACCTTTTTGTGTGTCTTAATTTCATTTGTTATTTTCTTGTTCATTATGCTTTACTTTTGCAGGGGTGGGTTGGTGTTTGGTGGGGGTTTTTTTGAAACTACGTGCTAGAAGTAATTAATTTCATTTCAGAAAGGGAGCCCCATAGCTCTTTTTGGAGGACACCTAGCTGTTGTATGTTCTGCAGGCTTAGAAGAGCTCAGCAGATTCTTCAGGAAGGTGCACTGCCTCTCTTTAATGTTAGTACGTTGCTTTCAAGAAACCACGAGAAGATGTCCCTCTTCCCATCACAGCAACATGAGCTAAGCTGTAAATGCAAAAGTAATGTATGGCATTTGGAATCCCTTGTCAGCAATCGTCCAGGGATTCAGGGGCATTCCAGTGAATGCAGAGGTACTGGGAAAAATGGGAATTTTGGGTAGCAGTTACCCCAAAATCTGTGCAGTTGGTGGCAGCTGGAGAGATGCATTGGGGAGGCAGTTGGAGAGAAAGGTAGGAAAGGATGCCAGCTGGATTTCTGAAAGGCCTATTTACTGCTGAGCCTCTACCTGGCAGCTTTCTGAAAAGAGAGAGGCACAGCTTTGGGCAAGGGAACTGTGGAGGAAAGCAGCTATCGAAAAAGCACCTGGTCCAAAGATGAGGAGGTTGAAGTCTGGGATGTCCTAGGTGTGCATATAGTGTGCACAGAGGTATGGGCTATTGGTCATCAAGAGCAAGGGAGTGCAAGGAAGGAGAGTATGGTGTTCTCTACAGCTTGTATCTTAAATTAACCTACATGTTAGGGCAAATCATCAAAGACTGATAGAACCAATCAGTGCCAGACAAGCTTTACCTCATTCAAGTCGTATAGCACACAGAAAAATCCATCAGGGTTAAGTCCCATCCAGTCCTATTTAAAAGTTCTAGATTTTTCCATCCAGACATTTCATCGCTTTGCTCGCATAGACTTCCAGAGAATTTATCCTGAGGGGCTATTTCTTCTTGCATTGCAGTTACAAGGCATTAGTTCATGCACTGCCGGTATGTCAAAACGTGTAGCTGATAACTTGGTTACATCATTAGTTATTCCTACCTCAGGTGGAAAAAAAATAGCTGTCTTAAAGTGCTGCTCAATGTGCATGTTCTGCAGATTCTCACCGAGGGACCTGTGGTTACCTCAGCCTGATGATTGCTCTGCATTCTTCCGATGTAGACACCAAGAGCTGTTGAAAATAATTGAGACGCTTGTCAACAGAGTGGGAGACTGGACTTCATCAAAACTGTTTTAGTCTCCGGGACTGATGACCTTTTGATGGAGTTTGTTTTAGTCAGGAATTAAGTGTCCAATCCTGTATAGTGTGAAGCGCCTTCTTTGAGGTGCCGAGTATCCCTATTTTCTCTTGCAGTCTCTCTGGCGCTAAGCATCCCTGTCAAGGCACTGAGCACTTTGCAGAATAGGGTTTCAGACTGCTTTTGAAAGGAGAAACAAGGTTTCCACTTCTGTTTTTTTAACAATGAATTTAAATTTGAAATACAGGATTATTATGAGTAATCCTCTGTTCATCAAGAATGCAAGCTGTAAAGGAAACTCATTTAGCAGATCCAAAACAAAATCACTTCATTAGCTGGAACTGGGTTATAAAGGCCGGTACATAAATGCAGGGAAAATACGTGAAAATAATTTTGCAGAAGAAATTCCAAAAAGAGTGCAATTCCCTGATTGTCCTCTGCAATTAATATTAGTATTATAATAATGATAATAATGCATAAAGAAAAATACAAGGTTTCTGAGTCATTATATGTTTCCAATTTTTTTTTTTTATTGCTGTAAACTGAGCCAGCTGATGAACAGCCTCTAGGGAGGAGACAGGATCACCCTTGTTTCCTGTTCAGCCTTGCTCCAGCAAAAAGCTAATGAAAGAAAAGAACGTAATGGCCTTGCAACTCAGGTAAAAGGTTCAGGAGAGTTCACAGGTCAATTGATTTCTAATCTTACTTTATGTTATATTTCAATCAAAAAAAACCCCACCCAAAACAAAAACACTCCAGTGTCATAATGCAAATGTATTTTTGGCAACAACACCCTGTATTTCTATTGCCTTTGAAAAGTAAGTGTAAAACCTCTCACAGCAGAGGGACACTATATTTATGTAAAGTGCAGCAGTGGGTGTTCTAAACAATTTGAAAAATTCTTCTCTTTAGCTATGTGAATATGTATGGTGACATATCAGCGTATATATGCACACACAAATATATTTCAAGGTGGAAATATTTAATTAACCTGTCTGTAAGCGTAAACAGCAAATCTGCACTGAAAACGTTATCAATTAATTTACTGAAAATTGCACCATTGACCATTTCTTTACTGCACTATCTCAGCACGGAGAAGGGAGAGATATTAGTTGCATCACTGTAGAGCAATGAGATTTCTGTAAGTCGTGATCTGCTGGCATGTAATAACTCGATCTGCTTCATGCAGACAAAATATATTAAAAGTATGGACGAGTGAAGTTTGTGCCCCAGGGAGAAGGCAAGATAATGCATTGAAATTGTTCAGAGGTAGTTAGATGCCTAATGGTCTAATATGTGAGCTATGTGAGGTCTGGGGTCTGGTTCTCATAAATTCTGGCTAGACTGATCCTGTAATTTCAAGCAAAGGATAAAAGCGTTAACCAGAGTCATCAGTGTTCAAGGTCCATGATGCTGGATATTATTCATGTAAAGATTCAAGAAAAACACTAAAAGGAAAGCTCTGGAGCATATGTGTTTGTATGTGACAATATACATATATATAAAAATATGTGCTATATTCTTTGTGTGTGTGTGAGCTTGTGTGTGTAGATATATGCACAGAAACATGCACACAGTAAATGTATACATTAGCATATGTACGGTTACACAGAAATCATGCTAACAACTGCATAGCCAAAATAAGGGCTTTTTGCTGTGTTTTTTTTTAAATCTGGTCAGCAAGTTAATCTATGGAAAGACAATATGCTAGATCTCATTTTACTACTGCTACTTTGTAATAAACATTTTATATCAACATTTTTACACTTGGCATCTACAATTTTTTTAAGACGACTTGTGTTAATACATATTAGCAAAGCTTGCTTATGATTACAGCAAAACATTGTTAATGCAATGCTGATACACTTGTTTTCTCACTTTATACAGCAACTCTGAGCATATGAAACCAGTGAGGTCACTCCAGTGGTTGAATAGTTGCCACTAGAATTGTGTATTATGATTCCTGATAAGTGCATGAATGTAGCATAATGTTGCCTTAATTCATGCTTATAATTTTGCATCATCACTGCACACTAATCAAGAATTTGCTGTCCCAAAAGCTCTATAGCTGTAGAATTGAAGCCAAATGGCAAGAGCAAATCATAAAAGCTATCCCTTATACACAACTTGCATGACACAGCATAGATAATACAAATATGCTGGACTCCATAGATTTAATTTAACCTTATTGTTTCCTTAATCAGTGTTTAAGTTATATTTGTCCTGTGGCTTTCTAAAAATGTATATAAAAATTCTAAAAATTTCTTTCTAAAAATTTATAAAATGTAGTCATTCTATGACTGTAAGGTGATCACCTGCATGTTACCATGGATTTCCCTAAATCTTTGAACGGGAATGGAAAGAATCTCATGTGCACCTCCCTACCTCCACACAGAACGAGCTCTCACCAGCCCCATGGGCTCTGACCACTTTTTCCTCTGGACTCCAAAGAGTTAGACCCTGGGATGGAAAAGATCACATGGTGGCAGAGGGATTCTTATCTCTTTCTCGATAATATGGTCGTCTTCTCTTTCTTCCAAGTACACCCTGATTTAAGAACTCTGAGTTTTTGCCTTTCTGAGTGTGAGTGATTTGCAAATGTTTTTAGTAAGTGAGCTGAATATCCTTTTGCCTTGATACATACATTTTAAATTTATACAGAGGACAGGACAGGAAAGCAAATCAACAAAGAAAGTTGTTACGTTACCTTCAGGATTTTTTCTTTGTGATATATCCCTGTTTGCTCCTTTCCTGTTCTGTAATGAAGTATTCCCTTGGTCAACTCACATAACGACCTCCATATTCTTTGACGCCAGAGGTCTATCTGCGTAGCGTGAGACCTTCTTAGATGCACAAAAGACTGAGAGGGAGTTGAAAGGGGCTAGGGGATGAGTATTGCATGTTACAGTGCCCCCTCAGAATTTAATGAGGTGCATTCGGAGGGTATGATCCGTTTCTGCAGTGTTGTCACCTGTGTGCCAGGTTTACAGAAGAAAGTACTGAGACAGCGGGTCCAGTGGGGAGGGAGCTGGAGCTGTTCTGGTTCTGTGCAACTCCTTCCTCCATCTTGGGTTTGTGGGAGAGAGAGAATTTAAAGAGTCCTGTTAACATCGCTGCTTCTGAGCTGGTGTTTTCCAGGGTTTCCTGAGCAGGGTTATGCAGTATTTTGAGCTTAAAATGCTACATTTTTAGAAAAAATGGTGGCTCTCCTGGAGACTTACTCTGGTTCCAAATCTGTACCTCTTTTTGAAAAGAGCTCTGCTTTTAACATTACTAAATGTAGCTTTCTATATAACATTTCCACATGCGTTTTCAATTATTATTTTGGAAATTACAGATTTTTGTCAACCCCTAATTACAGGGCAATAGCACACCCATGTCTATTTGACTGACTCATTTGGATGATTGTTCTGACAAAAGCAGAGCTCATCTGGCAGGTTTATAAGGCCGAACTATCCAAAACTGTCTCTAATTTTGAGCTCCTCAACTCAAAACTCTGATTTGCACATGCAAAGATCGTAAACACATGCAAACTATGCAGTTATATGTGTGACTACTTGACCTGTGAAAACAAATTAGTTGGGATCGTACCACCTGAAAATTAGAGGTCAGATTAATGCCTCTTAGACAAACTGCTCCTTGAAATTTTAGTAGTAAGTTTTATAGAGCAATTGCAAACTATCTAGAGCTGCTTTTCAGTAATTAAATGAGTTATTAGGTGGACAACTGGCAGATTAATGAGTAATTTGAGACACTAAAAACTCAGCTTGCATTGGCAGGATTATGGAAGGTTTAGATATTTTCAGAAGGTGTTCTAAAAGCTCACACAGTTGACCCAAAATGAAATATGCTTGAAAATATTAATGTATTTTTTCCTGTGTGACCTTTTAAAACCTATTAGTTTCCCAAAATGTGAGATGAAACATAGATGCCAAGTATACAATAACAAACCCAGAGCCCCATGCTATGTCCAAGATCAGAGGTATTTGTGTATTGTCTTCTTTCTGTCTGTCTAATTTACTCTGAGGAGAGCAGAGACTGTACTGCAATGTATAAGGGGTATCAGAATTCCTTTACGTTCCAGTGTTTTGCCTCCTCCAGGGAATGGATCAGACAGGCAGCACACAGGGACAGCATGACCTGCGAATACTCACAAACCAAAACACAGCTGGCAGGTCTAATTTTAGGTTCTTTAGCCTTGATCATGTCCCTTTAATGTATTGAGTGGAAAAAGAAAGGCGTTTAAAGTACAGGAAACGTCACAGAAGTCCAGTTCCAAATTCCTCTTTAAATAGAGCCTCTACATTGATGTGTTTTTCCTAGACTCTGGTTTTGTTTAATTTTTGGGTGATTTTTTTTTTTTAATGCGTGTGAAATTTGCCAGGTCGACAGCTCTGGAGACAGAAGTCCCCTATCAACAGAAAGGTTACCGCAATGAGAAGTGGCAATTTGCATTTCCTACAATGACTTGCTGGTGTGCCAGAGCCCTGACCTAAAGGGACCACCTTTAAGCCTGAGAATGTAGTTTAGTTTCCACACCTCATTCACAGCCTGGGCTTAGACAAATGGAGAAACAATAGGATTTATTTTTATTTTCTATGGAATCTAATGGGAGGAAGATGGGGCCTCAGACCTTGACTTTTCTTAGTATCATTTTGTATGACTTTTTGTAATTTTTTTCCAAGATGCTAAAAAAGCTGGAGATTTCCGTGCAGACGTGCGATGGAGAGATTGCAGGAATTACCAAACCGCACTTTTAAAAGCAACATTTTGTTACTTCTCCTACAGTGTTCAATATTCAAACCCTTTTCTACAGCAGGCAGTTTTTAACCCCAAGTGTCAAAAAGATTATGTTTCTAAGCAAAAAGGCCTTATATTTCAGTGAAGGTGGCTTCCTGTCTTAAAAATATACATACAGACAATTTTGAGGGAATGTCACACCTAAAAAGCTAATTCAGTGCTTTACCAGAATATGATACTCATTTGGTACTTTTAATTACAAAGACTGTATAAAAAATTTTACAAAAGCTTTCTTGGAAAACAAAATTTCTGATAGAACTATTGTTCCATTTGTGATTATTTTTCTTCCCTAGTTTTCTCTTTTTCATGAAGTTTGAGAGATTTGCTTGCCGGTTTTTTGTTTGTTGGTTTTAAAAATCTTAATCTGTCAGTTAAGCATCTTGTTTTCTTGGTTTACGTTTCTTTCATTTTTCTGGAATTCCTCAAAATGTAGGTGTATGAAAAGCAGGGTATTCAGAGCGGACGAACTAACTCTAATGTACAGCATTGATCCCATCTTGTAAGCATACCAGCCCTGGAGAGAAACAAAATCTAAACAGCCACTTTGCTATCAGCTTGTACAGCCCACTAGGTCTGAAACTTGAGAACATTTTGTGTATTAACACAGTGGTTGCTGTGCATTACTGTGTTACCCTGTCCTACTTACAACCCACAAGTTGATCTGGCAGCAAACTCTTCAGTTCTGTCAAACCTTTCATTCCTAGTCTAACAGATTCTTTCCTATGATCAGATGCCGCCCAGCCTTGCAGGAAGGAAGTCAGAAAGACTTTCCCAGAATCCATGTTATAAGCTCAACTCAGAACCCAGAAAAATGGGAGAAGATGAAATGCTATGTGACTTTACTCATGTGTCCAGCTAGTCCAATCCAATCCACCAAAATTAAAACTTATTACATGTTCTCCTTGACATTTTCAGATCAGTTAGGCCATTTCAGGTAATGGTAATCTTTGAGCGTTTGTCGGTTCATATAAGTAGAAGACGGAGAGGCCAGAAACTTTGCAGGCTTGTGGAGTCAGTAGACAGAGAAAGCTCAACTTCCAAACTCTCCAAGTTGCCATGAACTTCAAAAAAGGAATACTGTAATTTTGCAAAATGTGTTTGTATTGTTCTTTTGGTCTCCATTCTCTCTTTCCCTCAATAGAAAAACCCAGTTTGTGCATAGTCCTCCTATGGTCAGAATGAAGGAATGGGGCTTCAATTAATGCTGCTTAGTGATCTATGAAATGCAGTGCAATGGAAACAATACCTTTGAGACAAAGTATTGTGTTAGACTTTTAAAGTAACAGTATTCTTCTTACTGACAGAAAATTATCCAATGGTCAAGAAGTATCTTAACTGCTTTGACTACTCACGTTAATTGGCATTTGCTCTGCTCTGTAGAGCCAGGCTCCTGTTAGAGATCCTGGGTTAACGAACTTGTTCAGAGTCAACCCTAATGAGCAGCTGATGGAAAAGCAGGGAAAGTAAATAGAGAAAGCTGTTATCAGTTCACAAAAATTATACCATGCTAGACAAACAAGCTAAACTTTTTATTATAAGGTTATACACAACAGAAAATACTCGATCCAATTAAAAGGTCCTACAAGTATCTAACACATTACATATTTACATTATATATTTAATGAGCTGTATTTTAGAGTAATTTTCTTAAAATAAAAAGCGAAGATCTATAGAAACTGCCAATCTTAGGATTTTAAACATTTAGTTTCTGATCCTGAGATACAGTGTGTACCAATAACTGCAGAATAGCAGCATAGGCTCAGTCTCCATGTCCTGCTCAGGACCTTTAAGAGACAGCTAAAATATCAAGAAAAATTTCAGGCAAAATAGATCAGACAAAAAAAAAGAAGCATGGTGCACATTATTTAACAGTGTTAAATAATTCTGGAGACCTTTTCTTTGAACAGCTTTAGTGCTTCCATTTGTGAGAGGGGGGGATTTGAAATTTGGCAGGTGAATGTTAGGAGTGTGCTTTTGCTTCCCTTATAAAAATGTAAGAATTTGGCCACGGTTTAAGTCTTAGCAAAAATCACAGTTCACAGATGCTTATTGAAGACTTCCTGGGTTTTGATAGCTAAACCTCCAGAAATTCTGTCTTAAATGGCCATAATCGTGAATCCCACACCACCTAGTGCTGGTGAGACTGCAGTCATGCTGTAGAGGGACTGCGCATACTATTGCAAGGCTGCTTCAAAGTGCCTGAGATGAGAGTCATAGCCAGGCAACGAAACAAAGAACTATTATCCCATACGTACAATTCCTTCTGATACCCAGGCCTGTGGTGGAAGAAGCTGCCAGAGCTAAATGTGGAGGGGACCAAAGCTGTCCAAGAGAGAAGGATGTAGTTTGTGCCACACTGCCTGAGATACCACGAAGCAAAGGAGGAGATGAAGGGGGGCTGGCTGAGTAAGGAGGCTGGCACCGCACTGGGAATCAAGGAGATTCCAACTGTAAAGGAATGGAGCTGGAGCACTGGGAGAAGATGACTGAGAATTAATTGGGCTAGGAGTGGACTGGAAGGAGGCAGCTGCTGGGACTTGGACCCTGGGACTGGAGCGGGATGAGGGAAATGATGAGGGAAGAAGAAATATCAGGGCCAGTGAGGTGGATGATGGAGATTGGATGAAGAGCTGGGACCTGACTTAGTTGCCATTTCACTGCAAAAGAGGAGCCTCGCACTGATGCACCCTTTTGAAGGCTTTATGTAATGACAGACATTGGAGGCAAACAGTAAAAGAAAAATGCCAGCCGGGTTTACCTTACACCCCCGTGGTCCTTCTTGCCACGTAGGTGTGGGATGTGGAGGATACAGGTGACAGCACCCTGTGCTCAGTCCCTTGCCCAGGAAGGTCCACAGCAATGGAGAAGGACTGTTTCAGAGGAAGTCCTGCTCGGAGCTGGAGCAGCACGTGCTCCCTTGTTCTGTGGGGGGTGCTGCAGATGCCAGCATGTACAGGCTGGAGCATGTTCAGTACAGATGGAGTCTTTAAAGAATTTAGCTGACAAACTCTTAAATGTCTTTACTGAACTAGTGCTAATTGAAAATTTTCAAAGGTTTATAGCTTGGCCAAATGTGGGTGGATTTTCAAAGAGATGGCAAAAGGCACATCCCCGAGAGCAGGGCCATCCCTTCTCCAAATGTTATGCTTCTGTTCCAAAGCACGCTCTCCTCAATTAAATATAGCGAGAAACAACATACCAATATTTTTCTTTAATTTCATTTTCAAAAATGGCTGAATCATTTTTGCTAAAACTTTCCAAAATAATTGAGGCTTGGGCAAACATTCTGCAGGGTAAATATCGATTCGGAAAGTAAAGTTTAGCAAATGGAAACACTGTCTTACAAGAGGAATACCTGTTCTGCCTATAATAAATTTCTGGAGTCCTTTCCCAGAAACTAGGAAGAGAGGGACTGGTAGTAAGTTACTGCAGATTTGCAGCAGTGCTCATGAGGCCAGAATTTGTCTTTAAACACACACCTCATATTGATCGAAATGCTTACACGGGTTAATTCAGTGCAGATATTGCTAGTGAGTGATTTGCCTGTATGGAAAGGTTACTTCTGTAATGGTGCCAAATGTAGTGAGGCT
Source organism: Mycteria americana (assembly GCF_035582795.1). Classification (NCBI taxonomy): domain Eukaryota; kingdom Metazoa; phylum Chordata; class Aves; order Ciconiiformes; family Ciconiidae; genus Mycteria; species Mycteria americana. Next base: position 39,621,222 of record NC_134369.1, read on the forward strand.
TTGGCAGTTACATAGTGATAGCAAATCACCCAGTCACGTAAATTAAAGTTGCCTCGGGGCAGCTTTAATTTGTGTACCTAACTTGCTCAAAATATTTCTAAACTTTGCATTGTAGAGTCAGCATCGTTTACTCATTCAAAGTATGTCCCATCCCCTCTCTCTTCATCCTTGGATGTGTTACTAACTTCTGTTTTTTCATAACATACTGACCAAGTGCCCCTCTACATTGTCAAAACTTCCAGTAGATGAATACTGGCTTTGCATCCATGTTTACAAAAGCGCTACACGTTATCATTTTTCTGTTGCACCCGAACAAATCTAACACACACAAATTCTAACCATCTGTATTAAAGCAATGATGCACACTGTTGAGGCTGCTGGAGAAACATTGCTTTTTGACCTACAGCTAGAATACTTACCTTTATGTCCCATCCCCCCCTCCTTTTTTATAGAAATGGTGGATAATACATTTCCTTTAGGGAGGATTTAAAAGCATTTTGTATTATGATGGCTAACGTGTAGGCTCCTATCACTGTGGAGATGAATAAATGAAAGCCTACTTTGACCAAGACAAAACTTACTTTCCTCCAGGTAGCGAGTTCCAGATTAGAATAGGCATCAACGTGACTGTGAATTCACACAGTAACTTCTGCATTACTCACCTAATTCAGGTGGTGGGGAGCAAAGGACACTTCTGCAGACTGGATGCCATAGACATAAACCTGAGATCCTTGAATTACAGTCTGGGCCACCAGAGGTGTGCCTGAAATAGGCAAATGCTCGGTGTGTCCATTGGAATCCCGGAAAACTGGCAAAGCTGTTGACCTCAGAACCTAGAGATGTTCAGCTGGGAAGTGACTGTAATATAACCTGCGGGAAGTAGTAGTTGTCCTAATTTCTGTGCTACCAGATTCTTTCATCTGGCAAACCAGCATGAGGGAAGTGCTCCACCAGCTTCTGTCAGCAGTATGTTATCATCACAGGTGGAACTGGAAAAATTATTTGGGAAACCTCTAGAAGCTTAGAAGAGAGATATACAGAAGCAACCAGTGAAGAGTAACAGGCAGGTATGGATTTTGTATGCAATTAATTGAATGGTTCCTTAAAGTGTGCCAGTTGCATGCCAGAAAGTGCAAGTAGGGACCTCCAGCCTCGGCTTTACGTGGAGAGCTGTACATGATACAAAGGTCTTGTCTGTAGTTTAGGGACCATGTTAAGCTTTTGTACGTGGACTCCGGGAGCTCTTCCTGTTCCAGTCCGTATTGTGCTAATAGTCCTTAATCCTAACGGCAGATTACATGTTTATTTTGTTAGGGGGAAGGAGCTGTAATTCATTTTGATGTCTGTGGCGGAAAAAAATTGCCCATATAGCCTTAAGTATATTACTAACCTTAAGAAAGGCTATGTGAGGTAACCATAAGAAGTCTGTCTCAAAGAAAGGTTCCTTACAGTTGCTCAGAAAGTAGTACAGCTTAAGGTATTTTATACCAGCCTATAAGGCACTAGATTTAAATTGGTGTGCAGTGAAACATTTAAATATACTATAGCAAATGAAATATGGTCCAATAGGTTTTTTATGGTCCGGCTATGCTTTTTCTTTTCAATCACTAGCCTGGGGCGAACAAGTCGGCTTTAAAATGTCTATTTTAGCTATGCTTTTATCACCTCTGTCTTTTAGGAAGTTTGATTTCTTTTTTCATTTCTTCTCTTTGATAAAAAAGAGCTGAGATCTCTGAATGGGTTATTTATCTCTTATGTTTAATCTATTTATCTGTCAATGGACATACTGCTTTAGAAGTGTTTTATATTACTAATTAATTTAATTTCACATACTGTACTCCATGTTAACACATTTTCTATTATACACTATAATGTGATACAGAGCCCTCCCTCAGCAACCTTACCTTAAAGCTTTAATTGCTTTCCTCTAAGCCTCAGCTCATGTTTGATTTATCTGATTTCTTTGTATAAAGATTCCCTGGTTTACAACGTGTACACAAGTCATTAAATTGGTGTTGATGTTTATCTAGCAAACTTACCAATTGGCGATAGTATACATCCCTTTATGAATTTATGGCTGGGCGATAAAGAGAAGTGTCAGAAGCCCTGTTGTTGTCTCTGTTGGGTCACTCTGTTAGTTTACGTTTAGAAAGACAACACGAGCACTTCCACTGACTTAGACAGTGAATTGAAGGATTGACGCCTGCAGTCAAAATCTGTTATGAATTTCTAGCCATGAACTGATTTTTTTTTTTCCTTTTTTGAGGGGAAAAGGTGAATAGATTGGAGAGGAGGAAAGGGGTAAGACAGCTTGAGCATGTTGAAGGCTGCGTGGACTTCATCTGACATACATTGTTGTTTACATAGAGGAAAAGCTGAACCAAAATGCCAGATCCCCAAGCTATGTGAAGTTCAGAGTCTGGATCCAAGTATTGCAGCTTGAATTCTCTCTGGCTCTCAAGAACCTAAATGTAGATACCACATATTAAAATGCATGAAAATGAATGATAGTAAATAATCAATGTAGAGTGGGAAATCTGGTCCTTTGATCTGTCAGGTTTCGTCACATAACACAAGCATAAGGACATATGGTATTTTAAAGTTGCATTTGAAGAGATGCCTACGCTGACTTTTATCCTTATTTACAAATAGTCGGCAATAAAGGCTGTAATCTTGCAGATAACACTATGGATGTGCATAAGTCTTCTTGCACAGAGTTCATTTTAGGACTGAGGTGTTATTAATATAGATAGGAAACATTTGGAAAATGCACGCGCACTTTTGAATGCATTAAGTAAGCCCAATACTATAGCTCTTAAGCAAAGAGTAGGTAGATGTATTTATCTCTACAGGTTTGTTTCACATCCAGAAAGCTGTATTGTTTCTGCAAAACCTCTTCATTTGCTATTTCATTGTTACATTTACTTCCCACTCATTAAAGCTCCATCCCGCTTTCCTTACGTATGGATGACGTCTGTTGGCTTCAGTGAGAACTAATTGCACATGAGGCGAAAGGATTCAAATTAGATTACCAATATATGACCGCATGGAAAAGGAAGCATGAAATATTCTAATTCTTTTTAGATGCAAAGTAACTTATGAACAAAACCCATTGTGGCTGATTCTCACAAGCTTAAAGCATTGTGAAAGAAAAATTAAAACGGGCAAGGCTAATTAATTTGCTAAAATCCATTGTTAATGCGGTGTTTTCAGTTCTCCTGAATGCTGCTCTCATGACATTTGGTGTCTTTCTAAAGAACCGTCCCAGCTGTAAACATCTTTTTTTCTTTCCTCTGAGAATCTAAACTTCCATTTAAAGAAGAAGTAAATTCCTAGACCTCATGATTTAACAGAAAGTTTGGAAGTCGGACTTGCACGCTCCTTAGACGTTAAAGGCAAATGAAAATCAGCCTGTATGCTTTTTAAAGTCTTTTTCTAAAGATTCACAATTTTTAACTTTTTCTGAACTCTGATGTTGGATTGTTTTGGACGTGGGGAGGGTAAGAGGGCGAGAGCTTTTTGGCTTTTCAGTATTTGGGATTAGCAAGGAACGAGCGGCTGCATGGCTATTCTAAAGCCTTTTTAAAAACTGCTTCACATATACCAGAGGAGATAATATCAGCTGGCAAATTGCTGCTGTATGAAATAGTAATCAAAAAATGTGACAAAAGCCACAAGCTCTCTCGACCGACTCTGGCAGGGCTTATGCTGTTGTGGGGTTATTGAAAAGCACTGCTTTAAAGCTCTGCGCAAGGAAGCCGAGCGGCCGAGGACCTCGTCCCACGAGCACTTACTCCCAGCAGTGGCGTTTGCTGTTGCGAAGGGCTCCGCTGACTTCGGCTGATCCGAGCGCTGTTCCTCGTAGGGCGAGCTCGCAGGATCGGGCCCTTGGATGATACACGTAGGACTCTGGAAGACCAGCTTTTACTGCTCATATGTTTGGCAGGCAGATTTGATAATCAGTGCTGTTCTAGAACCTTACACCATCTCAGTGAATATAAATTGATGGTGTAAAGCAAATGGGCAACTGGCGGGAAGCCAAACACGGAGGGGAGAGAAGACGGTTTATTGTTGAGGGGGCAGCCCGGTGTTCTACAGCAGAGCTTTCTGTTCACAACAGCTCTGCAGAGCTGCTGAGTTCGAGTGTGGCCTCTGAAGTGTATGAAATAATAACAGTTTTATTTCTCCTGACACAAGCACGGAAGCTGTTTGCTGCCACCTCAGAACTGTTACCCTGCAATGCAAAAGTACCAACAAGGCAGGCTGGATGCAATGTTATTATAAACAGTGCCGCAGTAAACTTCAGGAAAAGCCCATTATACGGTGATAGCCTGTTTGTCAGGAGAAAAGTTCACTAATGTATATGGAAGCAGAGCTCCTCATTCGCTGATACCTCTGCATCTATTTTGCTGCACTTTTACCTTTATTTACTGTGCAGGTGCTGCTGAGAATAACCTTGGAAAACACAAAAATGCAGGAGGCCACGTACTCAGCTAGTTTAAATTGGCAGGGAAATGGTGTCAATTCAAGGCAGTCGATGTTATGGTCCATTGTTTATTATTGCTTTTTAACATTTTAGGATTTTGGGGGGGTATGGAAGGAAGTGTGTTTTCTCTGTGGTTGTTGTTTTATTACTGTAAATCACTCAATGAAAGGTGCATGTAAAAAAAAGCGATGAATGAATGACGGCAGGAAAAAAATGAACATATGTACACGATAGAATTAAATTCTATTTTAACTCTAATTTGTGCTCATATGCAATCAATTACAGTGATATGAGCTGAGAATTTCAATGAGGCCCCAGGGATTTTGGCACCCATTTCTTATTTTGTTTTGATGGGATTAGCACCCCTAAACCTAAAACTTCTTGGAAAATCAGCCACAATGTCAGTCCTTCCAAAGTGTCCTAATTCTTTCTGTTTGTTTAATTATTCCAGGAATTATTCTGCGCTCAACAGAAATGCAAGTACTAGCTTATGTAGTAGGAAAAATATCATCATTCATTCATCATTCATAGATCTTAAATGCCTTTCTTATAAATCTAGAGGATTTTGACTACTCTCCCCGTGCTCTTAAAAACCTGATTGCTGACTGAGGTGTCTTTTCCTGATGCAGAAACCTACTGCTATATTCTGTAAGCTCACCCCTGGGTTCTGTCGTCAGCTATACATTTTTCCTCCCATATGACCTTGGGTCAGGCACTAGGTATCTCTAGGCCCCCCTTTCCCCACCCCAAAACAACTTCTTTTTTCTTGCTTGCTTTCTTTTTCCTGGGAGTGATGTAGTAAAGTTTTCATTGCTTGTATTCCCTAACATTCATGAAGAAATTTAAGATCCCTGTCTGGAAAGTATTCTAAATACACAAAAATATTATTTTAAGTTACTGTAATTCTTCATCTTTATTTACTGGCAAGTTGCTCAAGCTAACAGATGAAAATGGCACAAGTCTTTTGTAATGCTACAGAGCACTTTGAAACTTTTCTTTTGAATTCCAACAGAATCTGAAAATTTTAAAACCTGTAAAGGAGATCTGCCAACTTCACCACTATGTACTATCAAAAAGTGGAATAAAAGAAGGAATCAAGCTTGGCTGCTTCTTTTTTTTTAATTAATAAAAAATAAGCCAACTTGTTAACATTTTAGTGAGGAAATCATTGTTTGTAAAAAGCAGGTATGTTATGCAAATCAAATGATTTACTGAGAGTCAGTTCTTACTTCCAATAACTAGATGAGCCAACTCAACTGTGGCTAGGAAGCCAAGAAAACAGCATATAGATTAAGATTACTCAAAACTTTTGTTCCGGCATTATTTAAAAGAGATGCAAATTGCACCATTTTAGTATTGCTTACGAGTAAAGGCCCAAATCTTGCTTCTTCACCCCCATTTAAGATACAGGGCTAAAAAAATAGAGCTCTAAAATGCAATAGGTATCCATATTTGACTTTGTAGCTTCTGCTTACCATGTAACAAGGTCTGTGATAGCTTTCGGTGATTGCAGTTGGGACGAGTGGCCTCCTTTCTTGTCAACTTACTTTGCAGATCCAGTAGAGGCATGTTCAGCACAAAGATGGAAAAGACAGGCTTTTCAAGGCTAAAAAATTAATTTTAAAAGGATGCCACTATTCCTATGTGGAACAGGTTGAGGTAGAAGGCCAGGTTGTAAGAGATCTGTCTGCAGTTTGCAGGAGAGGATATTTTTAACCTCATAAAGTTAAAAAGAAAGAAGAGGAGTCATTCTTTAAAATCTAGGTAGAATTCAGATTTCTGGACTCTTTTTTTTTTTCTTTTTTTTTCATAAATACATTTAGAGTCACGTATAAGGATGGATGTGCAGATTCACCTGCTGTTTGCTATGGAAGTCACACATCCATTTCCAAAACTGGAGTGTGGGTAGGAACATAATATCAATTTATCTGTTTACTATTGAGTTTCTTATCCTATACCCACCTCCAGAATATCTGAGAGCCCCCTGGGTGCTACATCTTCTTTGCGAGGAAAAAAACCTTCTCCTCTTCAGCTGTTTCTCCCTGCTTAGTTTTAGGGAACTAATTATTATATGGTTGCCATCTATTCTGAAAATTACAGGATAATCCCAGTTTTTGAACACCATGTCTGAATCTCAGTCTCCACTTGGGCAGGACACATGGTGTGAGAGACAGCTGCTAAAAACTGTGCAGCTATTACAGTGTGTCAGTTTATAAGCCGCGAAGTGTATGTACCAGCTCGCAGATTGTTGGTAGGAGTGTGGTACTTTGTTATAAATATATTTTATTGATTGTAAGGAGATTTTATTAAAAAGCTACTCAGAAGAAACGGGCAGTAAAAGATCAAGTAAATTACTTGGCTTTCATTTTAAGTTGCCTAATCTCTTAAGGGTTTATGGGGGCTCCACAAGCTCCCAAAACACTGACACAGATTAATCTCGCTTAGTGATAGTGGATAGTTGTGCACTGGATGTTCAGCAAGACAGTGGTCTCAGGGGAGGGCATCCAATATACGTGGAAGGATCACCAGGCTCCACTAAGGCCAGATCTTAAACACATTTAGGTGACTGAAAATGCAGATGAGCACCTTGTCAAATTTTCAAAAGTAACTAAATGCACTGGATGCCTAGCTCCCACTGAAAACAGGTGAATTAGCCACCTAACTCCTATTCTGTTTCGCCATACTTACCTTCATCTTTAGGTGCCTAAATGTTTCTACGGTGGCACTGAATGCTTCTTGCTTCTTTTCAGATTAACAGCAGCTCAGGGCACCTACCACATAGCAAAACAGTACACCCTTCTGAGGAAAACACTTTGGATCAAGGCCTTCTAATGTGTAAACGTTACACATTCTTTTAACATTTTTCTAGTAAATATTTTTAAAACATTACAGATCTATGGCAGATGTTGCTATCTACTGTTTCCTAAGCATGTATGTACTGGGTTGTGTGCACGTATGTGTGTTTTCATGCTTTTTCCTTTTTAAGCCTGTGGATAATCGGCACGTTGTACTCAGTAGTAGTGGTAGGCAGAACATCAATGCGTAGTATATATTGTTACACCTAAGACTACTGGTAAATTGTGGAAATAAAAAGAGAAATGGAAAAAAAAATGCAAGAAGAGCCAGACAACTGAGATTATAAACTACCTGCATTTATTTCCAGAGGTCTTTTAATCTTTTCTAAAGTCTGGGGCTTATGTATAAATTCATTTAAACTCTAGAGAGGAGCTCTGAAACAAACCAGAGGTGCCCAAGTGGCAGTTAGACGCTGGTGTGATTTGATAACCCTTCCTTTCCCGGCATTCCCACCCCAGCCCTGCTGAGAGCCAGCCGCTCAGTCCCTCTGGCCCTGGGGCTTCCCGGCACCCACACCTCCTGCTCTAAAGCCCTTGCCTGCTCCCCAACCACCCTTTACTAATGACCTCCCCCAGATTCACTTTCCTGCTCCAAGTTGTCTCCTGGAGGTTGAGCTAAATCCTTTTCCAAAATAAACCCTACGTCTTGCTGCATTAGCATCCCCATTTCTCCCCACCCCAAAAGCACCTTGCAGAGCTACTGCCTTTTCCATGTGTTTGCCCTCTCACCCCACATACCTGAGCTGCTCTTCAGAAACTGATTAAATTTAAATGTAATCATAATCATAGCACATTAAATGAGAGGCACAAGCACTAATAAATGCTTTCAAATCAGACATAATGCTTTCTCAGATGCTTTATTCTTTTTAGACCCATGTTCTACCGCCACTTGTCCAAGAAGACCATTTCAATTCAGACCCATCCACCTCCCCCTCCCAAACCTTAGAACCTCATCACTTCTGCTCTAAACCTCATAACAGCGACCACTAGCTTGATATTTCAATATTGGCTACTAACATTCCCTTCTTACTTCCTATCACCTGTTAAAAGCTCTCGTCTCCTCAAAGAGACAAGGCTCCAGGTCTTGCTTCTGTCAGGAATTTCAAAACCCTGTACACAAGTTCCCAGTGTAGAAATAACCAACTTGTGTAGGACCCAGAGGCAAAAAAGAGGACTTTCCAGGAAGAAGATAGCACCTAGTCTTCTCTTCTGGCCTCACTGGGACAACAGCAAAGCAAAATCTATGATACTTTGGAAAGTGGATATCCTTTGAAGAACTGAGCTGCAGTTTCCCTGTGCAGAATTTTGGAAATGTTTGTAAATCTATGTAAATTCATGGCTTAGAGTTCATCTTTGAGGTTTTGAGTTCAGACTTAGTGTGAGACTTAGCCTGAACCACAGCAGTTTCACCTAGTTGCCACATGAAAGCATCAATTGCAGCACTGCACCCAAAAGTCTTACAACGTTTGCCAAAACTCAAATGAACTCTTCAACAAACCTGGCCTTAACTATGAATGGTTCAGGGTTTCGTTATTAACGTGGTGTCTTTGTACTACAAAAGTTGTTGCAGCCATTGCCTTTGCTTTGCAAATTCAGTATATATATATTTATAAAACCAGCTAAGTACAAATTAAACTATGTATATTAAAAATTAAAACGTAATCCCTTATTTTGTGATGACTAGTTTTCTTTCCTTTTAGTAGGTCATGAATATTTTCTGGCAAGATATGTCACTAGCTTATAACTTCATTAAGCTGCAGACCATACCTTACCCTTTCACTAGATCCCTGAAAAGAACTTTTGTGTGTGCCAAACAGATATCCACTTGGTCTGTGGCTCTTGAAAGGTAAATTGCCAAGTTCCAGCAAGCAAATTAAGAGGTGCAATGAGAGCTAGCTGTTGCATTCTATCAAATCCTGCTACTGAATGTGTTGAAAAGCTTGCCCAGAGCCATGGCCTCACATATTTATGGTATGAATGGGAGACTCTTGGAGCTATGTATTGCCATAGTTCCCATTTCTTTTGTAATAAACTAGCTCAGCAGATGTAGCTTAGGTAAAAAGGAAATTCAAAGTCTCCTACTTAGAGAATAACCAAAACAAAGTTCTCTCTCTGGTCCTCTGTCTATGAGCCAGACTCAGACCCAGACCTTACTTGTAGTGATTAGTGTTTTATTCTGTGTGTAACCCAATGAAACTCAAAGGGTTCTCACATGGAAGAAAGTGCTGCTCAATAGCACTGTGTAAGTATTACTGCCAGGATATGGCAGGAAATATATTAAAAAAATCTAACTTTCCGTTTCTAACACAACACAGATTAAATCACAGCATTAATTTTCGAAGTCAGTTGCATCATTCTCTTGGTCTGTAAGTTTTGATGCTGAAGAAATCAGTTCTGGGTAGCTTAGCTTTTCCTTAATGATAGATGTATTGCAGTTTTTGCAGTATCAGTACCTAATTCACATCAAAAGCAGAGTAGATTTTAATCTCCATACTTGTGACTTGACTTGTGCCTATAGTCTACAGGCTTCAGAGCATTTAGCGTAACATTTGTGATATGATTGGCCCTGTCTACTCCACCTGTGTATTAAAGTAAGAAATACAAGATGCGCTATTGAACTTTGTTGATTTTATTTAGCCTGGTGGCTAAATAAATAGCTCTGAACTAAAGCAGAAGCAAAAGATGAGCCTGAGATCCACAAAGTAGCAGAAACTGAAGAATCGTGAATTAAACTAAAGACCCCTAGCAGAGCTTGTTAAACTATGATCCAGCAAGGTGATGGTGAGAAGAGATAATGATAAATGTTTTTGTGCCTGTTGATACTTTCACTCATGTATTACACTGAGATGTTTCAGAAAACATCAATTACATCTTTCTGCACCATTTTTTCACAATTTACATAACAGCATCTGCATCTCAAGGAAAACTAGCTTTCTATATTAATCAGTAAAGGCTAATAAATTTACAATCCAGCTTCCATTGAAGTCCGCAGAGAACTTCTATTGCCTTTGTGGGGTAGTAGGTTGGCCCTTTAGCATACCTTTCATGCCTAACAGTGCATGAATCTTTTGTATTTCTAGCTTTATCTGATATTGTTGCCTAACTCAATTACATATAAAAGTAAGAAGAGTCTCCTCACTAGTCAGCTTAACCCACCACTTGTTGTTACTTGTTTATGAGACATTTTTCTACTTTATAGTCTTTAATCTGAAATTATATCAAGTGCTGTAATAAAACTAAAAGAGATAATATCTATGGCATTTCCATTCCTCTGCTCCGGTGATAACATTATTTAACAACACTAGCAAGTTAATTAAGAAAGACCTTGCTGTCATAAATCCATGTTGCCTTCCTCATTAAACTAGGCTTTTCAATGTATTGCTGAAGTTCAGAAAACTGTTCTGGACATTCAGCAATGGATACTTCACTAAATAGTCCACAATATGTTATGTACTCTTTTACAGGTTAGAGAAGTATTTAACACTTGTACTTCTGGAGTTTTGCATGTCTATATCTGATTAATTTTGAATCTTCCTTTCCTTTGAAATTATGAAGAAAATACTTCTGTTTCTTGGGTATTTAAGGTATCTTATCTTTTCACAGCCATGTTTGTTCTCATCTACATGTTATATAATCCATTTTCTGTGTTTCCTTTAATCCTTGATTTATGCAGTTCTCTATCCCGGCTAACAGAAGTCAGCTACCAAACAAATATACTAGCTCCTTGTTCATTATTGTCCATAGTGGACATGTTTTTTTCCCTATCAGTTGTAAATCCTGTCTATAGAGAAGAAAAAATGAAACTGAGCTCTATCTTTATGGCTTTGTGAACCCTGTATTCTTTCATGATGCATTTGTAAACTGTTTTCTGTAAAAACTTGGTTTAGGGCAATCAAAAAAGAACCAGCTCCGGTAGGTTAGATAGAGGTTCAAATTCAATTAAATCAGCCCTGTAGGAACTGATTCCCTGCGTGTATTGCAAGGCAGGGCACTGGGATTGTTTGGGACCAGATTTGTGAAAATCCTTATGTGGTCCTGAACTTTTCAAACACACAATCTGAGGTTCTTCATCTTATCCAATCTTGAAAAAAGAATTAGTCAGTGAGATGGCTGAACCTTCAAAGACAGCTATAACTGTACTGTGTGGGTACCACTGTTTAATATTTAATGTTGGTTCCATTCCTAAACATGTCCATATGACTCACAAATTCCTACTCCAAATTGGAAAGGCTAAGTAAAATATCTGATATGAAATGATCATCTGCCTCAGTCATAGCCAGTAATCTAGGTGAGCCTGAAAAAACATTGTGGAGATGAATATATTCAAAATTTGAGAACTGTCACATACCTGGATCTGATATTTACAACAACCCTTTTTTTGGAGTACCTTACCTCAAAACCAGTGACCGTATAGGGTCAAGAATGGATATTTGCCTCCAAATTGTGCTGGTGGGGCTGACCTTTAGCATAAATAAAGATTTTTGATAGGCCTGCCAACAGGTAAAGGTTCACATCGTGGAGAAGAAAAGTCTAGGGCTCACCAGACAGTTCCATTCTGTTACCTCATTAAAAGGGACCCAGATCTGCATCTTGATATTAATGAAAGGGACACTATTTTTGGTAGTGCTGATTATTTTCTTGGCTTGCATTAAGTAAGGTGTTCTTACCCCCCATCTTTGCTCCAGCTCTCTCTTAAGGGATTAACGAAGCAGAACTCGATGAGACACTTCATTCTAAATAAAAGAGAGAACTATTTACAAGTATTATTTCTGTCTTATAGCTTAATCCTGTTCATCACTTTAGGACCTTCTCAATATGATTTTTACTTCAACATTTACAGTATTTTTTTTTGCCTTCATTCCTTCTGAGACTACTTTACCATACTGATTGGTTAGTGGTTTGAAAGACTCTCTCTGTGTTGGCTTCATTACAGATTTTGGTCTTCAACTAGTGTCTTTAATTTTAGTCCCTGTTGGGGTATATCAATTTATTCTACAGATGCATTCCATGTTGCCTTTTCAGTCTTTTTCTACAATAGTTGTAAAATATTACAGAAAACTCTTCAACATTTGTCTGTAATACAGATTTTGTATTTCAGAAGATTAAAGTAACATTTCCGTATGTTTACTCAAAGGTTAAGTTTCTTAAATTAGGCTCCAAATCAAATTCTAAAGAAGATAATGGCAAAACTCTCACTGACTCAATGGAAATAGGATTTTATATCCAACCATCTAGGAGATATCATATAATATCTAGGAGAAGAAAATCGCTGTAATACTCTTTGGTTTTATTACTAGGCATTGTGCTTTATGCCTGGAGACTGACCTGAAAACCATCTTTCCAATATCACTGTTCCTCTCTCCAGTACTTCCTCGTTACCTAAAATGCATTTTTAAAGTCTTTTCTATCATTTCATCTTTTCCATAGCCACCAAATTTACCTCTTTTTAATCTATGGGCAAAATTTAAGTCTAACCTTGACCGTCTCTCTCTTCTGTAATTCATTCTGTCGCACAACTGCAACAGAACTATTTCCAGTTATCTCAGCTAACTTCATAGTCCTCTTAGTAGCAACCTTAATATTTTCCTATAGAGCACTAATTGCTGCATTTTTTTTTATTATTAGTTGCTAGCTACAAAGTACACCATTAAATTTCCTACAATGCCTGTCAGATATTCTTCCATTTTCTCCATAGATTCTTTTCTCCATTCCTTATGTCAGCCCATCCCATTATTTATCCTACTTTCAGAGAACTCACTACCTGAAAATTCTGAATTGAAAGACCAGAGCCATGGTGTCTGTTTATTCTTATGTATCAAAACCCTGAAATTTTTGATACCTTTGCTGGAAATTGGGACAACAGTGATATATTAACATTTTCACCAGAAACCCCAGTTCTTCCCAGAAAATAGAGCCAAATTGTATTTGAGGAGTGATAATGCTCATTGTCACCCTTCTTGTCCATGTGAATACTCCCCATTTTCAAACTCACTGTACAGGCCACTCATCATCCTTTTAATTTCCTTGAAGGACAATTTTCTTGGGGAAAATTTTGTACAAAAGATTACAAAATGTTTTTTCTTCTTACAGCACTGGAGAATATGGTTCTCTGTCATTGTTCTGTTTCCAATGTGATGGGAATTTTTTTACCACAATACTGCATGTTATTACTTTATTAATCATCCTTCTTCCCTTCCTTAGAACATCTATTTTTTTTCCTGTAAATGTGCTTCACAAGCTTTCATTCTGCAATCCACACAGCTGGTCATCTTTCTTTTTTGTTGTGTCTAAAAGCAGCCATATGTCATCAGCAACCCTCTCATGTATATTGAACTTCCTTAGCACATCAGCTTGTCTCTTTGAATGTGTTACCTGATGTCTTTAAAGTGGCAAAACGCAGAAAAGTGGGTCCTCCTGGTCCTTTGTTCATCAGACCAGCAAGAGTCAGGAATATGGTAGAGACGGGCTGTTTAGGCCCTTGGGCCATATCTATTCTAGCTTTGCTTTTTAATTTCTCCTTGCTTCAGCTCAACTAGCAGAATATGGCTCAAATCAGCTCTACGCTATCCAGTAGTAAGCATGGCTATTCTTTATCGATAGGGAAGCCCCAGGGCTATTGAGTGCTGGTGTGTTTGGTGTTAGATCATCCACAGCAACTCTGATTCTCCAGCTCAGTCTCTCTGTCCAGGTGCGCTTTGTTTGGTGCGCACCATTTTTAATATGGGTGGTCTTCTCTAGGAATTAACAGAGATATAACAACAGTCTTTCTGCTCAAAATGTTAGCATCAGTGCTTGAGAACCATTACAATGTGTCTGGCAGGATGTAGGCACATAACAGAGAAGGATATTTATTCTAGGAGAGCTAGATTGAACAGGTAAGCTTTAATGAAAGTTTGAAAAGCTTTTGGTTCAGGAGATACCCGTAATCTTTTCTAAAAGCATGCTTAGTAATCTTGGTTCTGCGGTTCCGTATGTGAAGGTCCCTCTCCTTCACCATTTAGGGTGGCATTATATAGTTAAGAGATCAAAAAGGTTGTGATGTGATGAGATGGGTGATATCTTAGGTAGGTAGGACCGCGAGATAAATGGAGCCCCTACCAATTCATAGTCTGTCAGGGGAATATGCTCATAGCACTTTCTGTTGCTGTTGAATTTTGAAACTTCTGGAATGTAAGTGGTTTCTCTCCTTCCTAAATGAGTTGCAGTCATCACATAGAATCAGAAGTGCATCCGTTTTGGAGCTCAGTCCTGTGTCTGCAGCATGGCCTTATCATCTGTAGATAGAGAACTAGGTGTTTTGTGGCACTGGTATTTGACCATCCAGTAGCACTGAAGAGTTCATGAGATACCCATGGTTACCTTGGCAATAAAGTGATGAGATATGCTCGGTAGAATGGGAATTTTTAGAGGTGGTGAGATTTTCAAAGCTCTTTCCTTTTTTATGAACGTTAAGTCATTTGTTACTGAGACCCATGTTTAAACAGACAATTAAGGAATGCTTTTAATAGGCTGAGAAAAGTTAAAGGATGTCAGTGTATTCTTTAATCCTGCCATTTGTAACAATCCGTAGCATTTTGTACTCATTATGCTTTTTAAGGATGAATAATTTAGATTCTTTCACCTCCTGATCAGAAACTCCCTTCTGTGTTCCTTCCTCTGAATTCAGCTTTCTAAATAAGAAAATAAACTAATCTTACATGAAATTTTACAACCTGTACCTCAGTCTGAGTAAAATTATTACCTACATATACATAAAATCCCAAGCCTAAAACCAAATCCAACTACGCTGGGCATAGACAGCACTTAAACACCACTGTTTATTATAATTTCATTTATTGGAAGCATATCAACAACGTTTTTACAGAAAAAATACTTTAAAATCACACAGGACAACACCGAAGAGCCATCATTAAAGAGCTTAAAATCTTGCCTTCACAAACGCATCTCAAAAAGCCCATTTGCGACGCTTTTGGCATGAAATCACAATCCTTAGATGTTCAGAGAAAAAGGAGCTCCGTGGCACCCTTCTCCCATACATACCTGTGTATTTAAGGCTGTAATGACACTAGCCTGCAAGAGATTTGGAAAGCACGGAAAGCTGTGACCTGTACCTTTAATTCATCTCAGCTATTTCCACGCTGATGAAGTGATCTATCATCATTGCTCCCATACTAGAGCATATATTCCTACCAGAAAGTTTAGCCACTGCAGGGGTGAGTGGACTAACATCGCCTGGCATCCAGCAGTGTACAGACTAAACTGTAGTTTTTAGTTAGAGAATATGGAAACTGACAACAAATTATTACTTGTGGTCTTTTTCCAGTTTTCAAGTGCAAACATACCAAAGTTTATTTTAAATCTGAGCCAGTCAGACATTTAGTAATACAGATCAAAGACGAAACGAAGGCCTCCCATGCTTATTATTTCAATATGATGTCTGTTCTAATAAAGTGTAAGAATGCCTGTGATAGACTAACTAGTAGGAATTTTCTGGTTCTGTAGTTTAGCCTTAAATATATACATATATTTGTAAATTAATCAGAAACATATTGTCGTGGTTTCAGTTCCTCGGAAAGCTGATTGTTTTCAATCCTTTCTTTAATCTTAGAAATATGGTGGCAGTCTGCCAGCACACTTTCAGATAAACAGTCCACTTCACGTTTAAAAGCCGTAGAATCACTGTTGTTGAAGGGGGGAAAAAATCAACAGAAAACAACACCAGTTCTCTCTCTCTCTTCCCCAAAATGTAGAACATTATTTAAATAAGTTAGAGTTGTTGTGCTATTGTCCCTCACTCTTAATTAGAAATAATAAAAGCCATCTGTGCAAGGTGAATTTTGATAAGATCTCGGCTTTTAAGTGTTTGTTGATCTTGTGTGTACCAATTTTCAAATGTCTTAATAGCTCCAGGATGGCTATCACACTGAGTAGGCTCACT